>NC_136905.1:2550979-2584464 GCF_949606895.1 Notothenia rossii
GAGCCCTGTTCTACTTCTTTCTTTTCGTGTTAGTGCATGTAGATCATCTTTGTACACGGGAAGAACACTGAAATGATCTCATCCTGTCTCTCTAATGCTTTGGACAAGGTTCAACACTGGCTGAACAACATTTGCTTACAGTTAAACGTCAAAAACACAGTATGCATGATGTTCCGTAAACGACCAGTAAAAATGGAAGGATCCAATGTGTTTTTAAACGGAGCAGAAACAGAACTAGTCCCCCACTTCAAGTATCTTGGAGTCATACTGGACTCAAACTTGACTTTTAAGAAACATATTAAGAAAGTATCCAATACCGTTAAATTCAACTTGCAACATTTTAAACAAATCAGACCTTTCTTAACCGTCAATGCTGCAAAGTCATACCTCCACTGCATGATTCTACAAGAGAGCTATCCAGGTGTTTGACAGAAAGCCACATTCATACCACCTCTGCACCATCCTGGAGAAACACAGTTTATTGAGTTTTGACCATTTTAAGTCTTTTAAAAGTATGTGTTTTTTTTATAAATGTTTACATGGACTGTTCTACATTGTTTTTGCTATGTTTGTAAAATGTTATTTTCTTAAATCTTTTCTGTGAGGGACTGCGGATGGAAATGAGCTCAGAGCTAAATCTGGCACTGTTACGCTTGACACATTTGAATGTTTTAAGTGTTCACTGTCCCTGCCAAATAAACGATGAAATGAAATAGTCTGCAGAGGCTAAGAAATACATCATTCTCTAGCAGCTTCAACATTAAGGCGTGTGGCGCAGTGGATAGAGCGTAGGTGTTGGGATCAGGGGTCACAGGTTCAAACCCCACTGCAGTCAGCATGTCGTTGTGTCCCTGAGACACTTCACCCCAAAGTGCTCCAGAGGGGATTGTCCACAGTGTTGAGTATGTAAGTCGCTTTGGATAAAAGCGTCTAACAAGTGACATGTCATGAAATTAAAACTATGAACACATTAGTAATCATAATACAGTAATACTCAATGGGTACTTTCACTATGTTGCTTTAAGTATATTTAGATGATCATTATTTAGTTCTTTATCAAGGTGCTGCTGATATGACAACTGGAAGTGTGTGTGTCTATGCGTGTGTGCAGGGGGTGATTGACCAAGTGTGTGTGTGTGTGTGTGTGTGTGTGTGGGTGTGGGTGTATGTGTATGTGTGTGTGTGTGTGTAATTAAAATAAGTGCTATGTATTTAAAACATCATTACATCTACAGGTATGATGCGGTTGTAATTATGCGGATGTGGAGTTTTTGTTGTTAATGGCGACAGAAAACTCTGATGACAATCGATGATCAGGGCTGGAAGAAGCACTCAGATAATTAATTTAAGTATAAGTACTACAACCACACTGTGCAAATACGCCACTATGAGTAAAAGTCCTGAATTCATATCCTTTTTGAGTAAAAGTATTTAAGCGTTATCAGCAGTAAAAGTATGTTTTTTGCACTTAAATGTAGTACTCAAAGTAAAAGTATTCATTGTGTATAAAGTCTCATGTATTTATATCTAGATAGTAGTAGTTTGTGTCAATAGTGTTTTCTAACTTATGTTATAGTGTGTATTTTATACCTACTATCCTATTGCATATATTTTTGCTGTAAAATGTGATAAATACTAGTAAAAGTACTTATTGGGCAGTAAAATGTACTTAAAGCAAAGAAACAACAACCTTTCAATCTGAAAAGTACCTAAAGCTCTCCGATAACGTAGTAAAAAGTATATACTATATACGTATAAAATACTTACCTGTGAGATGGAGTGCAGTATTACATTTGAAACAACGTAAAAACACATTTAACAAAAATATTTTGAGTCTTTTCTGACCTCCATGTGACCCCACTGATCCGTTCTTCTGCCGGCATCTGATTGGCTCCCGGAACTGAGCCACAGCCAATAGGACGTTCCTCAGCTTAGCCCAGCGCAGGCGGCCTCCCTGATTGGTCGACGGCCACTTGCTCTCCAGCACCGCCTGGCGACAGAATAATAAATGAATAAAAAAAACATAATAATAATAAAACCAATGAAGATATATATATATATATATATATATATATACACATACAGTGATGTGTTTAAGTACTGTGTATTTACATTTAAACTAATGCCTATATTTAGAGTTTATACAGAGTATTCAACACTTTTCCCACTAATAAAATATGTAAATAATACATTTCATTCCTTTTTATCTTTTAATTTGCTTTGTTTATTGGTTTTATTATTATTTTAAGCATTTCATAATTTAATTTTAAATCTTTGTGCTGTAAAAAGTTATTATTCATAAAGTTTTAACAAGAAAAAAAAACGTTTTCATTGGTGGACAGAAACTGAGAAAATATAAGTTCACATTTTAGGTATTTATTTTCATTTCTTCCACTACTGTATATTTACACTACTCTGAGTAACTTTCAGACTTACACAATTAATACTGAATATAATGGACCAATACATTATTTGACCAAGTGTGTGTGTGTGTGTGTGTGTGTGTGTGTGTGTGTGTGTGTGTGTGTGTGTGTGTGTGTAATTAAATAAGTGGTATGTATTGAAACCTTGTTGTAGTATCCGTAGGTGATGGTGTTGGGAGTGATGCCCGCCTTCTTCATCTCCAGCAGGACGCGCACAGCGAGCACCGGCTGACCGTACTGACCACACAGCTGCATCAGGATTCTGTAACACACCTGACACACACACACACACACACACACACACACACACACACACACACACACACACACACACACACACACACACACACACACACACACACACACACACACACACACACACACACACACACACACACACACACACACACACACAATTAACAATCTTGCACTAACACACATTCTCCAAATATTGAAGTGTCTATCTGTCTGTCCGTCCGTCCGCCCGCCCGCCCGCCCGCCCGCCCGTCCGTCCGTCTGTCTGTCTGTCTGTCTGTCTGTCTATCTGGCTGCCTGTCTGCCTGTCTGTCTGTCTGTCTGTCTAAAGTGTGTCCCGTCTCACCTCGTCCGGCAGCACCACCTTGCGGTTCTCCATGTGTTTGAGCACGTCGTAGGCGATGTGCAGCGAGCGCACCTTGTTGCTCTCGGCCCTGACGAAGGTGGGCAGGTAGATGAACCACAGGCCGTAGCAGTGGCCCAGCAGACACTTGGACCACATGTCCGGCACCGATGAGTACTTCTGAGCACGCTTCTGAGCCAGCTTTATCTCCTGCGGGGAAATATAGTACACTTTAGTTATGAAGCACCTTTTCACACCAGACGCAGCTCAGAGTCCTGCTGTGAACCAGGAAAGGTTGAATACCCCCAAAGTGTTGTGATAGAATTGTAGAGTAGGGTCTCCAGCTCATAGAAACGGCTTTATACAGAAACAGTACAAAGAAAACTAAAAACACAAACACTCGTCCAAGTGCGGGTAAAGGGGGGGCTGTCGATCAGAGTTTGAAAGCTAGAGTGAATAAGTGAGTTTTGAGAGATTGAAGTATTGAAGAGTGTTGGCCTGGGGGAGGGGGGGGGGGGGGGGGGGGGGCTGCAGCTGTAATAATATAATACACTTTATTCATAAAGCACCTTTCATGCCAGATGCAGCCCAAAGTGCTTTTAGTCGGTCTTCAGAGTCTTATAGTGAACCCTGAAATGTTGAGGACCCTAAAGTTTTATGATAGAAATGTAGAGTAGGGTCTCCAGCTCATAGAAACAGCCGGATGCTAACCTGCAGATTTCGGGCAGTTGGCACAATCCTGTTGTGATCGGCAGGCGAAACACTTTTAAAATGTTTTCTGAATGTAGATGGATCATGTTAAGCTAACATGTAGCTAGCTCCTCCACACTCACAACAACGTCCTACAGACAGAAATGAGGCAGCTACTATATTCAGACAGGCTGTGGCTTGTACAGGTATAACTTTTGATATGAGCAGCTGTGATCTCTGAGTGCTAACAGCTAACAGCTCGAAGCTAACGGCCAACAGCTAACAGCTAACGGCTAAAAGCTAACAGCTAACACTTAACGGCTAACAGCTAACACTTAACGGCTAACAGCTAACACTTAACGGCTAACAGCTAACACTTAACGACTAACAGCTAACACTTAACGGCTAACAGCTAACAGCTAACGGCTAACAGCTAACACTTAACGGCTAACAGCTAACAGCTCGAAGCTAACGGCCAACAGCTAACGGCTAACGGCTAACAGCTAACTCTTAACGGCTAACGTTTTCTGATTAAAGGTCAGTGACGGCAGGCTGAGATCCTCACCGCTGATTGGCTAACGTGAGAACGAGTAACGGGAATTTGAAGCTCGAGTTGAAAAAATTTAACTTTGAGAATTTGCGTCTATCCACGTCTTTGCATGTAACCGCGAATCGTCCGGTGTGAACGCACCATGAGTTATGAAACAGACTAACTGCCAACAGAGACAGTTGGCCAATTTGATCTAAAAATATCTTATCGTCTGACCCAGAAACCCCCCCCCCCCCCCCCACATTCACAGCCTGCTGCTCCTGAATGTTGGATGAGCAGTGAAATATTGATAAAGACTGCCGCTCAGTGAGACTGTTGAGCAGGCCGTGCTGTGAAAACACTCTCCTAATAATTCAATATCTAAATGATTGAAAAAGATTTACTCAAAGCAAATCAAAAATAAATGACTTTTCTTCTTCTTCTAATGAATAATAAAGTAAAACAAGCAAAGATGAAAAGTTGCAGCATTACATATGAAGTTAACTTAATTAATCAACTTCATATTTAAATCTATTAATTCATCTAATTAACTGAATTATTTGTTGCACATCAATTCATTTATTTTACCCAAATATGTCTACGTTCATTTTACTTAATTTCTTATTTTAAAGTGACTTAACTGTATATCATTGTATTGTATCTTTAATTGTATTAATCTCTAATTTGTGTGAATCTCCCCACGGGGATTAATAAAAGGTCCACCTCATTTTATCTTATTTATATTTAAGAAAATAAATGTATATTAGGGCTGCATGATGTGGAGAATGTACTTTATTTTTGACTGATTAGGCAGTTGTATTATGATTGTGTGTGTGTGTGTGTGTGTGTGTGTGTGTGTGTGTGTGTGTGTGTGTGTGTACCTGTTTGGTGCGGCGGGGGGCCGGGCTGCTGGGGGCGCTGCCCTTTAAGGGGACCCTGATCTGATCCTGGGGTCGCTCGAAGAGCTCGGGCCTCAGAGTGGGGAACGTCTCGTAACTGTAACCATGGAGACCGTGAAGAAATGTAACATTAACAATTTAACATGTAATTTACAGTGGTGTGTTCGGGCCATAGTGGGATACAACATATACTGTATATTTAATATGATTTATTATTAATAATGTCTGAGAAAAACAGCTTGGATCTTCCCTCACATTAAAGTGGTAATTTTAACGGAAAAAAAGGAGCCCTATTTTATGAGAAAGATTGTGAATATTCTTAGAGATTAAAGAAAAAAACTAGAATTTTGTCAGAGATTTAAGTGGTTGATAAACGAGAAAAAAAACCACAAATTAACAACAAAAAAAACGTGAATATTTCAGGATTTAAAAAAGAAAAAAAACAACAAATTAACAATAACTTTTTTGAATATTTCCATATTTTAGGTGGTTCGTTTACAAGAAAAACCCCAGAAATGAACGTTTACAGATGTTAAGAGAATTATTGGCGAGAAAAATAAATGAAATAACTGTTATATATTTCCATGCAATGAAGTGGTACGATTCCACCAAAGAAAATTTAAATTGTCAAAAGAAAATCACAAATGAACGAGAATTACATTTTCTTCCATTCACTGATTTTTAAGTGGTACATTGATAAGAAACACTTGAATATTCTCCCTGATTAAAGCAGTATGTTAACAAGATTCTCTATTTGTAGTGTGGTGTACCTGTAGAGGGCGGGGCACTCGGAGCCGTCCAGTTCCTGCGGTTCCTCCGGAGGCATGATGAAGACGGTGTGTTCTCCTCCGTGAGACTCGTCCAGGTCGATGAGACGGACCTCCTCCGGTTTCTCCACGTCCGTCTGAAGAGATACCAAGAAACATGAGAAACACACTCAAAGTACATGAAGACTTTTTACTAACCAAATAACATCTCACTCCCCAGCTGATGTTCAGGTGTATATCAGTATGTAGTGTCTCTACTTTAAAGAGTTCTCCTGCTGATGTTCAGGTGTATATCAGTATGTAGTGTCTCTACTTTAAAGAGTTCTCCTGCTGATGTTCAGGTGTATATCAGTATGTAGTGTCTCTACTCTAAAGAGTCCTCTCCTGCTGATGTTCAGGTGTATATCAGCATGTAGTGTCTCTACTTTAAAGAGTCCTCTCCTGCTGATGTTCAGGTGTATATCAGTATGTAGTGTCTCTACTTTAAAGAGTCCTCTCCTGCTGATGTTCAGGTGTATATCAGTATGTAGTGTCTCTACTTTAAAGAGTCCTCTCCTGCTGATGTTCAGGTGTATATCAGTATGTAGTGTCTCTACTTTAAAGAGTCCTCTCCTGCTGATGTTCAGGTGTATATCAGTATGTAGTGTCTCTACTTTAAAGAGTCCTCTCCTGCTGATGTTCAGGTGTATATCAGTATATAGTGTCTCTACTTTAAAGAGTCCTCTCCTGCTGATGTTCAGGTGTATATCAGTATGTAGTGTCTCTACTTTAAAGAGTCCTCTCCTGCTGGTGTTCAGGTGTATATCAGTATATAGTGTCTCTACTTTAAAGAGTCCTCTCCTGCTGATGTTCAGGTGTATATCAGTATGTAGTGTCTCTACTTTAAAGAGTCCTCTCCTGCTGATGTTCAGGTGTATATCAGTATGTAGTGTCTCTACTTTAAAGAGTCCTCTCCTGCTGATGTTCAGGTGTATATCAGTATGTAGTGTCTCTACTTTAAAGAGTCCTCTCCTGCTGATGTTCAGGTGTATATCAGTATGTAGTGTCTCTACTTTAAAGAGTCCTCTCCTGCTGATGTTCAGGTGTATATCAGTATGTAGTGTCTCTACTTTAAAGAGTCCTCTCCTGCTGATGTTCAGGTGTATATCAGTATGTAGTGTCTCTACTTTAAAGAGTCCTCTCCTGCTGATGTTCAGGTGTATATCAGTATGTAGTGTCTCTACTTTAAAGAGTCCTCTCCTGCTGATGTTCAGGTGTATATCAGTATATAGTGTCTCTACTTTAAAGAGTCCTCTCCTGCTGATGTTCAGGTGTATATCAGTATGTAGTGTCTCTACTTTAAAGAGTCCTCTCCTGCTGATGTTCAGGTGTATATCAGTATGTAGTGTCTCTACTTTAAAGAGTCCTCTCCTGCTGATGTTCAGGTGTATATCAGTATGTAGTGTCTCTACTTTAAAGAGTCCTCTCCTGCTGATGTTCAGGTGTATATCAGTATGTAGTGTCTCTACTTTAAAGAGTCCTCTCCTGCTGATGTTCAGGTGTATATCAGTATATAGTGTCTCTTCTTTAAAGAGTCCTCTCCTGCTGATGTTCAGGTGTATATCAGTATATAGTGTCTCTACTTTAAAGAGTCCTCTCCTGCTGATGTTCAGGTGTATATCAGTATATAGTGTCTCTACTTTAAAGAGTCCTCTCCTGCTGATGTTCAGGTGTATATCAGTATATAGTGTCTCTACTTTAAAGAGTCCTCTCCTGCTGATGTTCAGGTGTATATCAGTATATAGTGTCTCTACTTTAAAGAGTCCTCTCCTGCTGATGTTCAGGTGTATATCAGTATATAGTGTCTCTACTTTAAAGAGTCCTCTCCTGCTGATGTTCAGGTGTATATCAGTATGTAGTGTCTCTACTTTAAAGAGTCCTCTCCTGCTGATGTTCAGGTGTATATCAGTATGTAGTGTCTCTACTTTAAAGAGTCCTCTCCTGCTGATGTTCAGGTGTATATCAGTATATAGTGTCTCTACTTTAAAGAGTCCTCTCCTGCTGATGTTCAGGTGTATATCAGTATGTAGTGTCTCTACTTTAAAGAGTCCTCTCCTGCTGATGTTCAGGTGTATATCAGTATGTAGTGTCTCTACTTTAAAGAGTCCTCTCCTGCTGATGTTCAGGTGTATATCAGTATGTAGTGTCTCTACTTTAAAGAGTCCTCTCCTGCTGATGTTCAGGTGTATATCAGTATGTAGTGTCTCTACTTTAAAGAGTCCTCTCCTGCTGATGTTCAGGTGTATATCAGTATATAGTGTCTCTACTTTAAAGAGTCCTCTCCTGCTGATGTTCAGGTGTATATCAGTATGTAGTGTCTCTACTTTAAAGAGTCCTCTCCTGCTGATGTTCAGGTGTATATCAGTATGTAGTGTCTCTACTTTAAAGAGTCCTCTCCTGCTGATGTTCAGGTGTATATCAGTATGTAGTGTCTCTACTTTAAAGAGTCCTCTCCTGCTGATGTTCAGGTGTATATCAGTATGTAGTGTCTCTACTTTAAAGAGTCCTCTCCTGCTGATGTTCGGGTGTATATCAGTATGTAGTGTCTCTACTTTAAAGAGTCCTCTCCTGCTGATGTTCAGGTGTATATCAGTATGTAGTGTCTCTACTTTAAAGAGTCCTCTCCTGCTGATGTTCAGGTGTATATCAGTATGTAGTGTCTCTACTTTAAAGAGTCCTCTCCTGCTGATGTTCAGGTGTATATCAGTATGTAGTGTCTCTACTTTAAAGAGTCCTCTCCTGCTGATGTTCAGGTGTATATCAGTATGTAGTGTCTCTACTTTAAAGAGTCCTCTCCTGCTGATGTTCAGGTGTATATCAGTATGTAGTGTCTCTACTTTAAAGAGTTCTCTCCTGCTGATGTTCAGGTGTATATCAATATGTAGTGTCTCTACTTTAAAGAGTCCTCTCCTGCTGATGTTCAGGTGTATATCAGTATGTAGTGTCTCTACTTTAAAGAGTCCTCTCCTGCTGATGTTCAGGTGTATATCAGTATGTAGTGTCTCTACTTTAAAGAGTCCTCTCCTGCTGATGTTCGGGTGTATATCAGTATGTAGTGTCTCTACTTTAAAGAGTCCTCTCCTGCTGATGTTCAGGTGTATATCAGTATGTAGTGTCTCTACTTTAAAGAGTCCTCTCCTGCTGATGTTCAGGTGTATATCAGTATGTAGTGTCTCTACTTTAAAGAGTCCTCTCCTGCTGATGTTCAGGTGTATATCAGTATGTAGTGTCTCTACTTTAAAGAGTTCTCTCCTGCTGATGTTCAGGTGTATATCAGTATGTAGTGTCTCTACTTTAAAGAGTTCTCTCCTGCTGATGTTCAGGTGTATATCAGTATGTAGTGTCTCTACTTTAAAGAGTCCTCTCCTGCTGATGTTCAGGTGTATATCAGTATGTAGTGTCTCTACTTTAAAGAGTCCTCTCCTGCTGATGTTCAGGTGTATATCAGTATGTAGTGTCTCTACTTTAAAGAGTTCTCTCCTGCTGATGTTCAGGTGTATATCAGTATGTAGTGTCTCTACTTTAAAGAGTTCTCTCCTGCTGATGTTCAGGTGTATATCAGTATGTAGTGTCTCTACTTTAAAGAGTCCTCTCCTGCTGATGTTCAGGTGTATATCAGTATGTAGTGTCTCTACTTTAAAGAGTCCTCTCCTGCTGATGTTCAGGTGTATATCAGTATGTAGTGTCTCTGAGGGTGGTATTCCCGACCTTTTGGACGCACTCGTCGAAGAACTCGAGGCAGGCGTGGCGGTCGCTGACGAAGGAGCATTCCTCGACGAACTGCGTGAACATCTGGGTCCTCGTCAGCTGGCCGTAGATCTTCTGCTGCGTTCGGTCCCGAGACTTCAGGAAGCCTGGACCCAATCAAATATCATATTTATAAGATGTAGGAAGAGAGAAACTGTCCAGCAAGAATGCAGCTCTCTTTATATTTCTGTTTGAAACATTTGAGGATGCTTATGATTGAGTTTTGGGAAGAATTGTTTCCGTACAGCTCTATTTATATTCCCCGAGTAGTATTTATAGTTTTTGATTTTCCCTTTGAAATACTGGAGGATGCTTGTGCCTCTCACCCTGCAGGTTGAAGAGCGAGCTGCAGTCGGTGGTGGTGTCGGACGGGGCCTGGGTGATGGGCAGCAGGAAGGAGCGGTACCCTCTCAGCAGGACGCTCATGAAGCGCAGGAAGGCCTCCTGGATCTCCAGCTCCAGCTGCTTCTGGCTGCGGTAGATCTGATCGTAGTCCGTCAGCAGGAACTCCAGCGTGGCCTCCTCCTGGCTGGGGGTGCAGACTGCAGGGGACACAGGGAACCACTGTCATTACAATGTGCTGGGGAAATATTCTCCTGACCCAGAAACTCACATCCATACTTTCTATTTTTCCTGCTTTTTTTAATATGTTTTAATTTGACTCACGTTGAAGTGTGAAGCACTTTGAGATGACGTTGTTTTAAAAAGTGTGCTATATAGTGAATACATTGTATTATTATTATTAGAGATGTCCCGATCCGATCACGTGATCGGGGATCGGAGCCGATCACGGGATTTTCAAAAGATCGGAATCGGGAGAAAAAAAATCGGGTATCGGGATTTTTTTTAATTTGTTTTTATAAACTTTTTTTACATTTTGTATTCAATGTTACAAAACAAAAATGACCATGTTCAAGTCTTAAAGTCATCCTGAGGCCTTAGTTTTGGTTTCAAATGACACAACATCATGTACGTGTTGCTTCTTTGGGGCTTGTTTTCATAGACCTGCTTATTTCTCTCAAATCTGGCAACAGAGTGGGCGCAGTGTCTAATTGTAGCAGTAAGCTAACGAGCACTGACAAGCTTTATTTTGTTTTGATCCAATGCTGCACAACTGAACTGATCCAATGCTGCTGTGAAAAAAAGAAAAGCTATATCCATGTTGGATAGAATATCCAATTTAAATAAAAAAATAATCTTAAGGGACAACTTGAATGCTTTTTTTTCTCTTAATGCATTTCATAAAGATCGGATCGGGAAAAATCGGTATCGGCAAATTGTCAAAATCAAATGATCGGAATCGGATCGGGAGCAAAAAAAGGTGATCGGGACATCCCTAATTATTATATAAATATAAATACTTTCTTACCCTTTTACTTGAGCACAATTTTGACTGCAGAGTATTTGTACACTGTAGCATTGCTATAAGAATAATCTGGTCTGTACTCTTCTATTCATCCAAGTCAAAAGCTCAACACCACAAAATACAGATCATTAACTCTTACACACAATATCATTATGAATCACACGGAGCATATTGTTTCACTGTTTGAACACAGAAATAATATACTGTATAAATCCCCTCTACATGATATATAACTTACGTGTGTTAGTGTAAATCAGTGTTTCTCAAACCTTTTTCATACCAAGGAAAAAAACACTCGCGGACCACCTAACTCCACAAATATCCAAAATCACATCGTTTTTCTAGAACAGATTACAAATCGCCTGGAAATGGTACAAACAAGTGGCAACATGTGTGATGAAGGTGTCGCGCTGGGCTATATCATGCAATCGAAAGTTAAACTTAAGCTCGCTCCATTGCGGAGATATTCCCGCGAGAGTGCGGAAAACTCAAATTAATTAATTTCAAATGTGAAATGTTACCAATATACTCACGGACCACTAGGGGGCGCTCACGGACCACACTGAGAAGCACTGGTCGAAATGATTAAAGCTCAAATTCAGTGTCTGTTGGTGTTATGGATTTATCTTGTTCTGCAGCATGTTGGTTCTTCTCTCAGAACTAGCTAAATACATGGGGTGTTTCTCAATGTCGAGGAAGGATGCTCCAGAGCCACTATTTCAAGCATGCTACGTCATCGAGTGCCGCCGAAAGACTGTTCCAATGTCCAGCATACTTGGAATTCTACCGAGCCCGGCGTACTTCGTTTGGAGAATCTTCGAGGCTGCACATGTGTAGACTCCGCGGTCTTAAAATCCCCACAATGCTTTGCGCACGGACCAATTTCCCCAAATCTGTGGCGGAAAATGTAAGGCGGGGCCTCTCATATGACTCCCTGTTCCACTCTTCGTTTTCCGAATGCCAGGAAGTATTCTTGCCTCGCTTCTGAAGCAAGTGACTCGGAAGACATGTGCTACCAAGCAAGCGTGCTCGCCATTGAGAAACACCCCTGGTGTCGGGGGTAGAGATCTGCAGAAACACAGATCACGTTTTGTGAATTCTCCGGCCGAAGCTCCAAATAAACCGTCAGTGTTTCCATCAAAGCTCCAGCTCTCTCCGTCTCTCTGAGTCTCCATTGATGCAGACGTTTCCTTCACACAATACACTTCCTGTTTCAGTTTCAAAGTAAAGTCCTCTAGGGAGAAATTCATGATGGAAAAAGTGACATATCGACTGAGACTGCAAGAAACACAATGTGTAGAGAAATGGGAGGAATGGTCAATGTTTAAGATTCAGACCAGCGACAGACTGAGAGGAACCGTTCCCCCTGCGTGTCACTCACTCTGCTCCAGCGTCTTGTGCAGGTTGGTCAGCGTGTTGAACAGCGTCTTGCCGGGTTTTCTGGGTAAAGATCGCCATGACAACGGCTTCTTGTCGTCTGACCTGAAAAATAAAAATTAAATAACTATATTTGTATTTAAATCTAAAACACGAATTATCAGATAAAGAAAATGGCTGCCCTACACTCCTTTACTCACTTTGAGCTCCCTCAGCGGGGTCTTCTCCTCAGCGTTCTGGTTGCTCTTAAATGGTATTGTTTTTACTAAAAGGCTGTTGTTTTTATTATTGTTTATTTTGTGTTCTCACCTTTATTTGTTTGTGTTTTGTGAGCTGCGCTGCGTGGTGTCGTGTTTCTCTGCACAGCACTTTGGTCTGCAGGTTTTAAAGTGCTTCATAAATGAAGTAGGATTGGACGAACGCGTTCTAATGAGATTATATTTGTAAAACTTTGTCAAAATCAATTCATTTTAAATGTCTCATTTAAAAAGAAATGTTCATATGAATTAAAAATAATATTTATTTTACACTTTATTGACTTTATAACTGTATTTTTTGCATTATTGTTTTATTTGATTTGAAATGTAATCATGATAGGATTCAAGCCTTCTTTTAAATTCCCTTTTTATGTTTGTATTTTTCTATATTTGACGTTTCATTCTATTAATACATATATCCTCCTCACACACGTTTGATTCAGAGGAAACATTAAACACAAGGTCCTGCCATGAGTGGCCGGTACTCTGAAGGAAGTACTGCAGTATTTGATGTACTGACTGGAAGATGGTGTTGGTGTCCAGGTCCACACACACCACGTCGGTGGGGGGGTCCTCCAGGTCGAAGTAGCTGGAGTGGACGCCCACGATGAAGGGCATCGGAGCCAGCAGCACGGCCGCCATCTGCAGCGGGCAGAGAGGGATGTAGGGACAGATCCAGCGCAGCGGGAAGCTCATCTGGAGAGAGACGGGACGTTATGAACATCTTAATCTACAGACAGAGAATCAGCACTTTTGGAACAGGGCTGAAACAGAGGGGATTATGGGTAATGCTGCAATGATCTGTTTGGTGTTTCAGCCAATCAGAGACAGGCTCTGGATATATCTGAGACCTGCTTTGTGTGCATGCAAATGGTGTGTGTGTGTGTGTGTGTGTGTGTGTGTGTGTGTGTGTGTGTGTGTGTGTGTGTGTGTGTCTCACGGAGACGAGGGCCTCGCTGACGGAGGTGAGCACGTCAGGCCTCAGAGAGTGCAGCAGCAGCTTGTGTTCGGTGAGGACGGCCAGCAGCAACGTGCAGGCGTTCTCCGGACCGAGGTTCTGCAGCAGCTTCAGGAAACTCGCCCCACTACACACACACACACACACACACACACACACACACACACACACACACACACACACACACACACACACACACACACACACACACACACACACACACACACACACACACACACACACACACACACACACACACACACACACACACACACACACACACACACACACACACACACACACACACACACACACACACACACACCATTATAACAGGCTCTGTGATAACATTCATCACTATTACAAATTATGAATGAAAGCAAAGTAAGCTTCTTTAAAATATGTATTCAATTTTGATACAGATCACACACACAAAGAGATCACACACACACACACAGACTATGTGTACTTTGCTTGTGTACTAGTACAGCAGTGAAAGTACCTGAGGGGGAGCGGAGAGGAGACGGGCTGGCAGAGAACCAGGTTATCGTAGGGAGACAGCTGTGAAGAAACACACGTTAAATCACTGCCAATAAAACACACACACACACACACACACACACACACACACACACACACACACACACACACACACACACACACACACACACACACACACACACACACACACACACACACACACACACACACACACACACACACACACACACACACACACACACACACACACACACACACACACACACACACACACACACACACACACACACACACACACACACACACACACACACACACACACAATTATCTTTGCTAATTGAAACCAATGAAACGAGTGCTCTGCTCTGATTGGACACAATAACCCAGGTGGGGTCGTGGTCTACGTGGAACGAGGACCAATCAGAAACATTCAAACTCAGGTTTAAGGTTTGGAGCGTTTACCTGAACGAGGATGCGAGGCCGCTGCGGGGAAGGGAACGGGACGTTGTGCATGAAGCTGGAGATGTGTCTGCAAGCATAAAGAAAAACAACATGAATACATTTCCTTCACATGCTAAACGTAAAGGTCTCCTGTCACGCTACTTTAGGCATATTTTATGGATCTCATATAGAAAATAAAAAACATCTCTATGAAGTGCTCAAAATACCAAACACCCCTCATATCCCTCTGTTTCAGGCCTGTTACTAAAGTGCTGATTCTGGGTCCTTAGAAAGAGGAGGGGGAGCTAATGCCTGCTCAGAATTCTACCCAGATACTCAGCTAAATGCTGCCGAGATTAAACTCCATGTCATGTTCCAAACCACATCAAGGATTATTTCTGAAACAGTATGGTTACGGCCGCCGCCTCCTCTCTGCCCATTAGCCTTTCTCTAGGTGTTTGCAGCTGTGTGTTGTGTATGTATATGAGCTGTGCCGTGGCCCAGACGCCATTGGATGCCGGCTTCCTGTCCCTCCCCCGGTAGGCGTGACCGAAGATCTGGACTGGAGCATGCCGGGCCGACTCTCCAATCCCAGCACACACCTTCCGGGGACAGTTACAAGACTGTGTGCACCGTGTTAGTCGGGGGAGGTCTGCATCTGTGGCAGACGTCTCGGTACTCGCTCTCTACATTCTGTGTTAGTTCTGTTAACAGTGGTTAGCTAGGTTGTGTGTATATTTGTGCATGTTTATCTTGAAATACAAACGTTAAGGGAGGTTAACTTGTACCCAGGCTGTGTTTTGGTGACTGCCTATTTTTGTTAGCCTTATCCTTTTTATTCCACTTTAGAAAGAAAGGTTTTCTTTAGGTTATTTTGTTGTGAGTTATTTTGTTCATACTAACTCTTATTTTGTTTAAACCGGTGCCTTGGTGGCCCTTTTGTTTCGATTGTAGCTGCTTGTTGCCAATTGTATTGCACGCTTTCATTAAACAACTTCCTATTTACCAATTCCAACTGGTTATATATTATTTTCCACTTTCCCCGAACCGGGACGAAACAGTACGGAGCTCAAACTCTCTCTCTCTCAGGTTTACCACAAGGTGACTTCCTTTTGATTTCCTGCTTCATCACACACTCTCTCCAGTACAGGTTAGCTCTGAGTGTTAGCATGCTAATGTAAACACAGACCATATTACTTCCAGAACACGTCTCATTGTTTCTGATAGCAACGTTTCTGATTGGCCCGTGGGGGTAAAGCCCGCCCACATTTTAGTAATGTCGTCATGACGCAGCAAATCTGGATCAGCTCCGTTGTTCCCCGTTTTTGGAGTTGTGGGTACGGAGGACAAGAGAGAAGGGTTTATTTCCTGACACTTTGTGAGTCTCCTGACACACCGGGGACACACCGGGGACACACGGGGGACACACGGGGGACACACCGGGGACACACCGGGGACACATATTTATGTAGAAAAGACATCAGAAAGTGCATTTTGCATGATAGGAGACCTTTAAGATGTGACTGAGTGTGAAAGGTAAACAGCACTGACTTCTCGAGCGGCAGCACGTGGGGTCCGGAGATGGAGTATCTGTAGACGAAGGTGAGAAACTTCTGGAAGACAGTGAAGAAGGGCCAGTGTGAGAGGACGCAGATGCTCTTCTTCACCTGCAGGCTGCGGCTTCTGATTGGCCGACGGTCGACGACGCTCAGCAGCCCGAGGCGAACGCTCTGCCGCTCCGACAGCAGGTCGCGGGAGAACGACTCGTAGAACTGGATCGCTGCGCCGTACACCTGCAGCGGGACGAGGGACAGGGACAGATGCACTCATTTAGATTATATTCAAGATTCAAGGCTTTTATTGTCATGTGTTCAGCTCAGAGGTTGCGCTAGACTTTTTCGCTGCCCGCCATTTTGACGGACAGGATCGTAAAACTTCCGTCATAATCCAGAATTACCCGTCGGCCTTTACACAACTCTAACGAGGGGGGGAGGGAGAAGCATGCTCATGGACTGTCAACGGGGGGGAGACAGTTCACATGCGCCGTGTTATGCATGGCTGCTGCACCTCCCGGGAGCGTGCACAGCGTAAACCAAAACTCACAGACATTTCAATAATCTGTTCGGCACAGTTCGGTTTGGAAACGGTATCATTTCCTTTTTGGAGGCCACGCATAACACGGCATAACTCCGGAGCCTCGCTGCGGCTAAACTTTGGCGCTGTTCCGAGTTTTTTCTAATCTGTCAAAATGACGGACTGCTTTCAGATTTGTCCGTTATTGTTAAAAAAAATCTGTCATAGACGGAAAATATTCGGTTAACGCGACCTCTGGTTCAGCTACAGTGAAGATCTGAGGTCACAGGCTCCTCCCACAAAGCAACAGATATAAGAGTGCAAGAATAATCTATTTTCTGACAGGTTTCAGATATTTTTGACCAATTTTTATACATTTTCTTGGATAGTTCTCACACATATTCCTCGTTTCCACCTTTTGGGTGCTTTGTTGAAAATGTTCACAGTTTTCTGATATTTTCCAGATATTTTTATGCATTTTCTTGGACAATTTTCAGACATATTCGTGTTAACTTTCGGGTATTTTCTGTAATGCTTACAGACAAATTTGACCAATTTCATATAATTTTATGGACAATTGTTCACACATATTCCTGTCACCTTTTGGGTGTTCTCTGGAAAAAATTCACATATTTTTCCAGATTTTTCCAGACATTTCTGACAAATTGTATTATTATTTTTTTAGTTATTTTTCATATATCATTTCAAATTGACTTCAGACACCTTTCGGGTATTTTCTGTAACATACCATACCTTTCTGATAGTTTCCAGGCAGTGACAAATTGAATAATATTTAATGGACAATTTTCACAAATATTCCAGGCCCCCTTTGGATATTCTATTGAAAATGTTCACCTAACTTTCAGATATTTTCCAGACATTTTGACCGATTTAAATAATAGTTTTGGAAATGTTTCATTTATATTTTCACATTTATTTCTGACACCTCTTGGGTTTTTTCTGTAAAATTTCCACAGATTTTCAGATAATTTCCAGATATTTTTGACCATTTCTTATAATATTTTTCTGTCTGTCTGTCTGTCTGTCTGTCTGTCTGTCTGTCTGTCTGTCTGTCTGTCTGTCTGTCTGTCTGTCTGTCTGTCTGTCTGTCTGTCTGTCTGTCTGTCTGTCTGTCTGTCTGTCTGTCTGTCTGTCTGTCTGCCTGCCTGTCTGCCTGTGTGTGTGTGTGTGTGTGTGTGTGTGTGTGTGTGTGTGTGTGTGTGTGTGTGTGTGCCCACCTTGTCCCCGCAGGCGGAGGTGAGCACGAAGGTGGAGAACACAGGAAGCTGGTACTTAGTGTTGAGAGGCCAGCTCTCCACGGTGACGCCCATCGGCAGACAGAACACCGGCACCGACTCAGGGAGAGGGAACGCCTCGAGGTCCTCCTGAGGGTACCGGCTGAGCAGACCTGAGATCAGATATAACCAGCTCTAAATCAGACTTTAGTTCCACCTGGAGTAAATCCACAAGCTACCCTGCAGTATACAAAGTCATTCAGACTAGCTGCACCTTTACCAGCTTTGAGAACACTTTCATGATCAATCATTATAAAACATATCATATATATTATTCTGAAATGGACCAATCTGAACAATGACTACTTTTACTGTCTTTCACTATATTTTGATGAGAATACTTTTCTACTTTCACTTGAGGAACATTTTGAATGCAGGACTTTTACTGTAACAGAGTATTCCTACACTCTGGTACTTCTACTTTCACTCAAGTACAAGATCTGTGTACTTCTACTTTTACTCAAGTACAAGATCTGAGTACTTCTACTTTTACTCAAGTACAAGACCTGAGTACTTCTACTTTTACTCAAGAACAAGATCTGAGTACTTCTACTTTTACTAAAGTACAAGATCTGAGTACTTCTACTTTTCCTCAAGTACAAGATCTGAGTACTTCTACTTTTACTCAAGTACAAGACCTGAGTACTTCTACTTTTACTCAAGAACAAGATCTGAGTACTTCTACTTTTACTAAAGTACAAGATCTGAGTACTTCTACTTTTACTAAAGTACAAGATCTGAGTACTTCTACTTTTACTCAAGTACAAGACCTGAGTACTTCTACTTTTACTCAAGAACAAGATCTGAGTACTTCTACTTTTACTAAAGTACAAGACCTGAGTACTTCTACTTTTACTCAAGAACAAGATCTGAGTACTTCTACTTTTACTAAAGTACAAGATCTGAGTACTTCTACTTTTACTCAAGTACCAGATCTAAACATCTGAAGAGAGAAAATAAAACAGAACTAAAGAGTGAAATATATAAAAGTCTCCAGCTGTTACTCTCATGAGCGAGGCAGAACATAATAGTTTTGGTTTATTGCTCCTCAAACATTAAAACAAATCCAGAGTTCAGTGTTTCTGAACTTCCTCTAAGAAGAAAGGACAGTAACAGAAGAGCTCTGTGGCTTCAGGCTCGATCGCCGTTCAAATGACAGCGTTGGTTTCCCCAAAAGTGGGCGGGGCCGTAAAGTGCCGTAGATGTTGCTCTCATCTATGGACATTGATCGCCTGCTGCTATATTTAACCATATATCGAGCCCGATCGTCGATTTCAAATGATGTAATGTAATTGTTTGCCTGACTGGCCATCGTAATCGGGCTCTTTGAAGATCCACAAATTCATGATTGTCTTACATTTCTGATCAGAATGGCAAAAGCTTCAGAATTTGTACTGATCGCCGTTCAAATGACAGCTTTGTTTCCCCCCAAAAGTGGGCGGGGCCGTACCTTTTGCCCGGAACAGACGCTTGTGTTACTCTCATGTATAATAACTTAGACTGTTGATCAAATAAACCACATGTCTCTCTTCTCTTGCTGTGTTTGCTGCAGAGATACTCACTGGCTTCGTACAGCAGGGCGTTGGCTTTGGCCACGGCTCGCTTGAAGCACACGTAGAGAGCCGGACCCCACTGTGGCACACACACACACACACACACACACACACACACACACACACACACACACACACACACACACACACACACACACACACACACACACACACACACACACACACACACACACACACACACACACACACACACACACACAGAGTTAATGTTGACCTTTAAAAGCACACCTACAGAGTCATTTCCAAACCAGAACACAGAGAGAATAAAAACAACTAATAACAAGCAACAACAAAATCATGAAACCAATTAATCATGTTTTAATTTTGCATATTAATTAAATATCTACATAAATGCAGCGGTCTAAGACAGTCTAACCGCACGTGATTTGAGAATGAATGAAGATTGAGGAAGATTTTATTCCTAATTTCCCCGTTTTTTGTACTTAAAATTAGTAGTTTTGGAGAAATGGTCAAATAAATTAAATGAAAAAAAAGTACTTAAAATTAAAATTAAACAAATAATAAAAAAGTAAATAACATATTAATGCCTTAATTTTTATGACAATTTACTTAATTTCTGCACTTATTTTGAAATGTGCAGATTAAAACACAAATATCCAGCAGTTTCACAAACAGCTAAATAAATGTATGGAATGAATTGGCCAATAATCACTTCTGTCTGTTGAATTGTATTCAGATTAGTCATTGAAGTGCAGGTACAGGGTCTCAGGCACCCCTACTAAAACCCTCTACCCTCGCAGACACTCAAAATAAAACAATTAACTGAAAAAGCAACTAAATAAATAATAAATTAATACAAAACTTTAATCGTTCAAAATATATTTTCCCAGCATATTCGAAGAGTAAACATTTAACAAATGTAAAAATAATGTTTTGTCCCAATTCTCAAGAATGGGATATCACAGTTGAGCACTATCATGAACATGTTATATATACATATACTAAGCCCCTCCCCCCCGCAGACGCTCACCATGCCGGTGTTGAGGTTCTTGTCCACGCGGCAGAAGGTGTGAGGGGCGACCTCTGCCTTGCCAGGCAGCAGCAGGGCGATGTCGGTGACGCCCAGCGTGTGGAGGCCCTGAGAGTCCAGCGCCCGGCGGTACATCAGGAACACCCGGTGCGCCGCCGGGCCCCCCCCCGAGCTCAGGGATGCAGAGCGGCTGTAGGGCGTCGTCTCGATCACGAACCAGCCCGGCTTCAGCTGCTCCTTCCCCTCATACAGCACCCTGAAGGCATGCAGAGCTCAGTCAGTCTCAACCAATCAGAGCTCAGTCATTCTAAACCAATCAGAGCTCAGTCAGTCTCAACCAATCAGCACTCAATCAGTCTCAACCAATCAGAGCTCAGTCAGTCTCAACCAATCAGAGCTCAGTCAGTCTCAACCAATCAGAGCTCAGTCAGTCTCAACCAATAAGAGCTCAGTCAGTCTCAACCAATCAGAGCTCAGTCAGTCTCAACCAATCAGCACTCAGTCAGTCTCAACCAATCAGCACTCAATCAGTCTCAACCAATCAGAACTCAGTCAGTCTCAACCAATCAGAGCTCAGTCAGTCTCAACCAATCAGAGCTCAGTCAGTCTCAACCAATAAGAGCTCAGTCAGTCTCAACCAATCAGAGCTCAGTCAGTCTCAACCAATAAGAGCTCAGTCAGTCTCAACCAATCAGAGCTCAGTCAGTCTCAACCAATCAGCACTCAGTCAGTCTCAACCAATCAGCACTCAATCAGTCTCAACCAATCAGCACTCAATCAGTCTCAACCAATCAGAACTCAGTCAGTCTCAACCAATCAGCACCAATCACAAATAGAATACAAAATAAAACAGAACTAAAGAGAGAAATATATAAAAGTCGACAGTCGTGAAATCTGTCAAATAAGTAACAGCTAACATGTTACGTCTATTCGGGGACTTGAACCTGCGACCCTACGGCTCACAGTCCAAGCCCCTACTGACTGAGCCACCGACTGTTTTAGTGAGTCCTTCTGGTTATTAATTCTAGTTCCCGTGTGACAGGAAGTCCGTTGAGTGATTCTGAACGGGCTCCAGTGAAGCTGGCGTTCATCCAGCCTTCACTCGTAGCTGACCTGTTTATCTTCAGGTGAGCTATCTGCCCCCGCAGGTAGATTTGATTTGCAGATAAAAAGACAAGGTATCCATTTCATATGTACTAACTGAGACATGCAGCAAAGCAGCTAATAACAACAACAGAAGCCCCCCCCCCCCAGAGAGAATCAGGGAGTGTGTCTGACCCGAGGTCGAGGATGGGGGGCTTGTCCCGCCCCCGCCGGTAGCACAGGTACAGGTGAGGGTTGTTGATGATGCCGGCGCTCAGCTCCGCGCTGTGTCCTCCCAGAGTCCTCTCGATGCAGGTGAAGCCCTCCGGCACCTCCTCCCCGAGACCCCGCGCGATCACCGCCAGATCCGTCACCGACTCCACCGCCCGGCCCGAGGAAGAGGAGGAGGAGGATGAGGAGGATGAGGAAGAGGAGGTCTTCCCGTCCTCGTCCAGCGGCTTCCAGGCCCCCCCAGGGTCCAGACCCGCCACCACAAAGTAGTCCACCAGCTGCGGACATTTCTCCTCCGTCATGCCGCCGCTCTGCCCTCCACTGCACAGAGAGAAGACTTCATTCATCCAGAAGGAAACTCAATGAACACAGCAGCACAATACTTACAGACAACTTTAATGTCAATCTTTCAGTTTGTGTGACGGTGAGATCGAAATGACGTTTCCAACAATCCAGAATACAAAAATACAATTATACAATATTAATAATAGAGATTGATATTGCACATAGTGGTGCTGTGGAAGTTCTCAGAGAGGTTCATAACTCAAAGGAGATATCTTTAAACCACAGCTCAAATGTAACCGTTGTTGATATAATCCTCCTTCTTTTGGTCTTGATTTTATATTTATTGTATTTATTAAATCTGTCTTATTTCAGTTTTGTAGGATGGCACTTTAAACACGGCAGCATAATAATACAACTGTACACTATCAGTGCAGCAAAAAGAGCAATTCAATATCTACAGGAAACAGACGGTCACATAATTAATGTAAATATTAGCAGTAATTAGTAGTGCAAAATAACGTAGTGGCAGAAACGTAATTGCACGTTATCGTCGCACATAATAATAATATAAAATTGTGAGTTTGAGTGTTTTGTAATGATGGTAATAATTATATTGCACATAGTGGTGGTGTGGAAGAGGTTAATAACTCAGAACATCATGAAAGATAATTCAGGTTTTTATTCTGCCGTCACGAAAAGGGAAGGAACCGGAGGAAAGAATAACATACAGAGAAATAACCAAAAAGACTGTGTTGGAAACAGCAGAAGAAGAAGACAGGAAGTAAACACTAAAGGGAACAGCAGAAGAAGACAGACAGGAAGTAAACACTAAAGGGAACAGCGGAAGAAGACAGACAGGAAGTAAACACTAAAGGGAACAGCAGAAGAAGACAGACAGGAGGTACACACTAAAGGGAACAGCAGAAGAAGACAGACAGGAAGTAAACACTAAAGGGAACGGCAGAAAAAGACAGACAGGAAGTAAACACTAAAGGGAACAGCAGAAGAAGACAGATAGGAAGTAAACACTAAAGGGAACAGTAGAAGAAGAAAGACAGGAGGTAAACACTAAAGGGAACAGCAGAAGAAGACAGACAGGAAGTAAACACTAAAGGGAACAGCAGAAGAAGAAGACAGGAAGTAAACACTAAAGGGAACAGCAGAAGAAGAAAGACAGGAGGTAAACACTAAAGGGAACAGCAGAAGAAGACAGATAGGAAGTAAACACTAAAGGGAACAGCGGAAGAAGACAGACAGGAAGTAAACACTAAAGGGAACAGCAGAAGAAGACAGACAGGAGGTAAACACTAAAGGGGACAGCAGAAGAAGAAGACAGGAGGTAAACACTAAAGGGAACAGCAGAAGAAGAAGACAGGAGGTAAACACTAAAGGGAACAGCAGAAGAAGACAGACAGGAGGTAAACACTAAAGGGGACAGCAGAAGAAGAAGAAGACAGGAAGTAAACACTAAAGGGAACAGCAGAAGAAGAAGAAGACAGGAAGTAAACACTAAAGGGAACAGCAGAAGAAGAAGAAGACAGGAATTAAACACTAAAGGGAACAGCAGAAGAAGAAAGACAGGAGGTAAACACTAAAGGGAACAGCAGAAGAAGACAGATAGGAAGTAAACACTAAAGGGAACAGCGGAAGAAGACAGACAGGAAGTAAACACTAAAGGGAACAGCAGAAGAAGACAGACAGGAGGTAAACACTAAAGGGGACAGCAGAAGAAGAAGACAGGAGGTAAACACTAAAGGGAACAGCAGAAGAAGAAGACAGGAGGTAAACACTAAAGGGAACAGCAGAAGAAGAAGACAGGAGGTAAACACTAAAGGGAACAGCAGAAGAAGACAGACAGGAGGTAAACACTAAAGGGGACAGCAGAAGAAGAAGAAGACAGGAAGTAAACACTAAAGGGAACAGCAGAAGAAGAAGAAGACAGGAAGTAAACACTAAAGGGAACAGCAGAAGAAGAATAAGACAGGAATTAAACACTAAAGGGAACAGCAGAAGAAGACAGACAGGAAGTAAACACTAAAGGGAACAGCAGAAGAAGAAGACAGGAGGTAAACACTAAAGGGAACAGCAGAAGAAGAAGACAGGAAGTAAACACTAAAGGGAACAGCAGAAGAAGACAGACAGGAGGTAAACACGAAAGGGGACAGCAGAAGAAGAAGAAGACAGGAAGTAAACACTAAAGGGATCAGCAGAAGAAGAAGAAGACAGGAAGTAAACACTAAAGGGAACAGCAGAAGAAGAAGAAGACAGGAAGTAAACACTAAAGGGAACAGCAGAAGAAGACAGACAGGAAGTAAACACTAAAGGGAACAGCAGACGAAGAAGACAGGAAGTAAACACTAAAGGGAACAGCAGGAGAAGAAGACAGGAAGTAAACACTAAAGGGAACAGCAGGAGAAGAAGACAGGAAGTAAACACTAAAGGGAACAGCAGAAGAAGAAGAAGACAGGAAGTAAACACTAAAGGGAACAGCAGAAGAAGACAGACAGGAAGTAAACACTAAAGGGAACAGCAGAAGAAGAAGAAGACAGGAAGTAAACACTAAAGGGAACAGCAGAAGAAGAAGACAGGAAGTAAACACTAAAGGGAACAGCAGAAGAAGACAGACAGGAAGTAAACACTAAAGGGAACAGTAGAAGAAGAAGAAGACAGGAAGTAAACACTAAAGGGAACAGCAGAAGAAGACAGACAGGAGGTAAACACTAAAGGGAACAGCAGAAAAAGAAGACAGACAGGAAGTAAACACTAAAGGGAACAGTAGAAGAAGACAGACAGGAAGTAAACACTAAAGGGAACAGCAGAAGAAGACAGACAGGAAGTAAACACTAAAGGGAACAGCAGAAGAAGCCAGACAGGAAGTAAACACTAAAGGGAACAGCAGAAGAAGACAGATAGGAAGTAAACACTAAAGGGAACAGCAGCAGAAGACAGACAGGAAGTAAACACTAAAGGAAACAGCAGAAGAAGATGACTGAACCCAGCAGGGACTCTGCAGAGTTTAAGCGCTGGTTCATGGAAGGTAGAACTGGACTTGGACGGTCAGAGAAACCCTCGATCAGAGCTGCCGTCATTTTAACTTTCGTTGCTGTCGCAGCACTTCCAGACGTTGGTGCGCACGGACTATTTTCTTCGAGAGTGGAAGCAATTTGATCATTTTCAAATCATTTTAAAGCCTTACTGCGAGTGAAGCCTTTGGTTTATTCACTGTGTCGCCTAACATTATCCCTGACTCATTTATCCACGTGCACGCCATTGAAGTTCACTGAAATGAAACTGAGAGGGATGAGAGACACTGAAGATACACAGCAGCTGCACACACACACACACACACACACACACACACACACACACACACACACACACACACACACACACACACACACACACACACACACACACACACACACACACACACACACACACACACACACACACACACACACACACACACACACACACACACACACACACACACACACACACACACACACACACACACACACACACACAGTGCCCTAGAGTAGGTCAAAGTCCTGCATCTCATCAGCCAATCAGAGAAGAGACGGCCAGCCTTTAATATCTGACTTAACTCAGTTCTAACTATATTTTTAGAACTATGGTTCACTTCTTACCAATACTCTTAGCACACATTTTCCATTTAGCGCTGAAGCAAATGCATTTATTGTTTACATCGAGCAGCTTTGTGTGTCTGGTGTCATGACCTTTAAAATGTTTTATAAAATGTATTCAGTAACTCTTCAGTGCTTTTTTTCGGCAGTGAAAATGTTGTTTTCCACTTTTTTCAATAAATGTCGACTTATGGGATTCACAGCGCTCTGGAGGTATTGGAACAATGAGTCAGACACAATCCTACGCACTCACAGATTGAATATAATTCAGCTTATTATATAATAGTGCTGCAGATAGCTGGATAAATCTTTCAAAATCAGATTCAGGCTTCTCCATGTTTATCCTCAATTACTTACACTCAATTACACTCAATGCCCTCAGGAGCAGTTTGGGGTGAAGTGTCTTGAGTGTTATTTAAAAAAAAGCCTGTTAGACACTTGAATTCTCTAAATTGCGCCTAAGGTGGACTAACTATCACCGCAGCCACGAAACGCGTATTTATATCCAAGAGATAACGATATTAATGACAGAGGTGTTAAAGAGACACAGAGAGGCTGGTGATGGTGCGGTTTGTTGACCAAATCAATATGTGATTAAACTGTGTGTGTGTGTGTGTGTGTGTGTGTGTGTGTGTGTGTGTGTGTGTGTGTGTGTGTGTGTGTGTGTGTGTGTGTGTGTGTGTGTGTGTGTGTGTGTGTGTGTGTGTGTGTGTGTGTGTGTGTGTGTGTGTGATAGACAGGATGTGTGCCGTGATGCAGTGAGAGGCTGAAAGCTCTCTTATGTAACACTGAGTGTCTCTCCCTCCTCCCTCTGAATAACCCGGGGACTGGGAATGAATCATCAATCATATAAAATAGATTGTGGAAGAAGACCTTTCCACAATATCTTTAAATCACAGCTCAAATGTAATTTTTTTGTTAATATAATCCTTAATATTTTGGTCTTGATTTTGTATTTATTTAATTCTAAAATGGGCTGCACTTAATAAATCAAATCAAGTTTTATTTATACAGCACACGGTCGAGCCAAAGTGCTGTACATATAATAATTACCTTTCAGTAAGGACACTTTTTTATAGCGCTCTACCCCCTCAAGGCTCTTTACATACTACGACACACACACACACACACACACACACACACACACACACACACACACACACACACACACACACACACACACACACACACACACACACACACACACACACACACACACACACACACACACACACACACACACACACACACACACACACACACACACACACACACACACACACACACACACACACACACACACACACACACACACACACACACACAATTGTGGGGAACAGTATTTCTCTGTACGCACAAACTGGAAGATTGACAATGAAGTTGACTTTGACTCCCCTCGCAGCCACAGTCGCCGCTTTTTACTTCTACGTAGTTTTTTAATTAAAAAAATTTGATTACATTTATTTATATATTCCCCCCTTATTTTGGTCTTAATTTTTTTTTTTTATAATTATTTCAATTTTTGGTATAATAAAAATATATATTTTTATTAATACTATTATTTTTATTATAATATTTTTTTATTAATTATTATGATTTCATTTCTAAGGCGGTTATTTATTTTGTTATTATTTTTGATTGTTTTATTGCATTTATTAAATAAGCCTTATTTTTGTCTACATTTGACTGATTGTGTTATCTGTTGTTTACCTACTATTTTATTTTTACCTTTTTGAAATCATGATTTCATTTCCTGTTTATTTTGTTTTGTGTGTCAACATGTTAAAGCATTTCCATCTGCATCCTGTGAATCAAAAGTGCTGCACAAATAACGTTTTTATTGTATTTAAAACGTCATCTAGCTAAATTCACACCGGGAAAGGAAATGCAAGTTGAGCAGAGAAGTCAGCAGGAACTGCTCTCTATATCGCAGTGAGCTGGGTTTAACCGTGACAGGGATAAGGAGTGAGCAGGAAGTCCTTCTTTTATACTCACAGTATTGACTTGCATTAATCTCTACACTTCCAGTACAGCGTGCCACGGCTGGCTCAGATTACCGCTGCATCATGGGTAAATCCCTGCCACTGACACGGGCTGAATTAAAAACTAAATTTAAACAGGAGTCGTTCTGTTGGATTCGCTCTGCAGACAGCAAAGGCTTCTAGAACAGGATAACACAACTCAAAGTGCACAGGCTCTACGGCCTTTTGTCCACGTAGCGTTTGTTTCTGGCAAACAACCCCCCCCCCCCCGAGGCTCTTTGTTATAATGTTTATATGAAAACAATATCTCAATGTCATCAGAAACCACTGAAAGAAATGTTGGCACTCAGAAGAAGATGCTATCTGGACACAGGCCCAAAGAAGTTAGATTGGAGTTGCCATTTCATTTTGATATAATACATATACGTTTATATTCAGGGGTGCACACAACTTTCTCAGTGAGGTACTCAGATGAGTCAGTGTTTGGTACTCCAACTTCTGGCTCCCCTCAAAGTTCCCATGAAGCCCTCGGAATCGCGAATGTCAGCGGGGGGGTGATAGTGGAGTGCAGAGCTTTGTGAACACAGGGCGTGTGAACGTTGTGATCAGCTGTTTTAGCGCTGTGCTGCCGTACAGACCGACGTTAACAGCTGCCCTGTCTGTGCACACGGAGACCGACTCTGTCGTCCGGTGATCTAACCGCCTTCTGGAAAAGCTTCACAAGTACGTCGGTACGCAAATGCGCTTTGTGACACAAGTGACGGTACGCATTTCAGATTGTTGCCGCGCATGCGTACCTGCGTACCACTTATGTGCACCCCTGTTTATATTTGATAAACCGCCAACTCTATCAAATGGACCTCATGTGGTTCGAGAGCTTAACATATTGACTAACTTACCAACCAGCCGAACAACCAAACAATCAGCAAACTATTCAATCAACCAACCAACCAACCAACCATTCAACCATTCAACCAACCAACAAAACAACCCAACCAACCAACCAGTTGAACAACCAACCAATCAGCAAACTATTCAATCAACCAACCAACCAACCAACCAACCAACCAACCATTCAACCAACCAACAAAACAGCCAACCAACTATTCAACCAACCAACCAACCGACCAGCTGAACAACCAACCAACAAAACAACCAACAAACTATTCAATCAACCAAACAACCAATAAACCAACCAACCAACTATTCAACCGACCAACTAGCCAACCAGCTGAACAACCAACCAACAAAACAACCAACCAACTATTCAACCGACCAACTAGCCAACCAGCTGAACAACCAACCAACAAAACAACCAACAAACTATTCAATCAACCAAACAACCAATAAACCAACCAACCAACCAAACAAGCAGCCGAACAACCAACCAAGAAAACAATCAACAAACTATTCAACCAATCAACCAGCCAACCAGCCGAACAACCAACCAACCAACCAACCAACTATTCAACCAACCAACAAAACAACCAACCAATTATTCAACCAACCAAACAAACAACCAGCTGAACAACCAACCAACCAGCCGAACAACCAACAAACTATTCAATCAACCAAACAACCAATAAACCAACCAACCAACCAAACAAGCAGCCGAACAACCAACCAAGAAAACAACCAACAAACTATTCAACCAATCAACCAGCCAACCAGCCGAACAACCAACCAACCAGCCGAACAACCAACAAACTATTCAATCAACCAACCAACCAACCAACCAACTATTCAACCAACCAACAAAACAACCAACCAACTATTCAACCAACCAACAAAACAACCAACCAATTATTCAACCAACCAAACAAACAACCAGCTGAACAACCAAGCAACAAAACAACCAACAAACTATTCAATCAACCAACAAACTATTCAATCAACCAACCAACAAAACAACCTAACAGCCAGCTAACTAGCTAAAACAACAACCAAACAACCATCTATACCCATCCAGCGATCCAACTAAAAAAGGTAAGACTCATTTCAAAAGGTTTAAAAACAATAATACTTGTTGTTTAATGAAACAGCAGATCTTTCTGAGTGATGAAACATTTCCTTCCATTCAAATCAGTCACTTCCTCCTGTGAGTCCACTCTGTCATCACAGGGTGAAAGTGACACGTTTACAAAGAGAGGGGGAAGTGGAAAGAGAGAGGGGGGTCAGAGGTTGGCTGGCAAACAGGAAGAAGACCTGCAGCCTGCTTCCTGTTCATCAGCAGCCTTATCTCTTACAATATAAAAACACATCTAGTGCTTCAATATCCACATGCAAAGCTTCTGTGAGAGATACGTCTAAAACCTCATTGTTAATGTCTACTATACTTTAAATGAAGATTTCAGAAACACAATCATTGTTGGTATTAGTAATTGCATTGCTACGCAAAAACACAAGTAGAAAATGTCCTTTTTCATAAAAACCTTTTTTCTAAAATGTTGTGATTTGTAAAAAAGTACCTCAAAATGGTATCGATTGAGTAAATGTACTTTCAACCGCTGACTCGTGCACATCAATATTTAGTGTTATTTACACTTTTTATGAAGACGGTGCTACAGATGAGAGCAATGCTAAAGTCACCTTTTGGCCAAAATAAGGCCCCGCCCACTTTCAAGTGAAAATACTGCATCAGAGCGAAGCGGGAAGTACATGTCTTAAAGCTGCCGAGTCATATTTTGCACCTCCAACAAATACATCCAGAGGTTTCTTTACTTCCTCTCCCGAAAAAAGGACAATAATCTCAGTGTCAGTGTCAGCTGCTGCACCCACCGGACATCCATCCCATAATTATCTAAATCAAACCGTAAATTGACGCCGATCATCGATCTCCAATAACACGGTTTAACAGTTGGCCTGTCCGACCATCATAACGTCAATGTAGTAACAAAAAGGCCCCGTTTTATACAGTTTCATGAGATGAGAACTTCAGAATCTGTTTCAAATGACAGCGAGTGTTTTCACTGAAAAGGGGGCGTGGTCTTGTGGAGTGGGAAAGTACCGGTTGCTCTCATCTATAGTTTAAAGTTACTTATTTTAATACGAACATTTAGAGACAGTTCAGCTTCAGTGATTTCAAATAGGTCAAACCTCCAGGTGTCATCTCTCTTTTAAACACGTAGTTTGTCTCGTTAAAGAGCCAAACACGTAGAAATAAAGTTCCTCCTGTATTCTCTGTCCGTGACCTCTGCTCTAAACACATCTGAACCATCATTAATGTTCGTCACTGGGAGTGGTCTGCTGAAATGCACCAAATAGAAAAACGCCAATTTAAGCAGAAACAGCTGATTTCATCACAATCACTTCCCTTTTCTGATGGTGCATGTGCAACAATGGAAACCACACACACACACACACACACACACACACACACACACACACACACACACACACACACACACACACACACACACACACACACACACACACACACACACACACACACACACACACACACACACACACACACACACACACACACACACACACACACACACACACACACACACACACACACACACACACACACACACACACACACACACACACACACACACACACACACACACACACACACAGAAGACAGAAGTAGGGACTTAATGGACAACATTTTTTAAATACATTTTATTTTTATATGGATAAATTGGATTAATGTCGACGTGTATTTATATATTAAATACAATAACACTACGTTTTTAAAAAAAAATTTTAATGGGACTAATTTTCTTTGTTGGTTAACCCTTTTGTAGTTTTTTTTTTGTATTAATCACGTTCAATGTGTCGCAGCGCTAGCCAATAGAAGCGTGAGTGTTACATAGTGATGTCACCATGTTCCAGAAGCAAACAAAGGAGAGACATTTAAGATCACGTCTACGATGTTGGTTCTGCTTCATAATCTGTGAATTGTTAATTAAATGTTATATTTAAAAAATTGCATTTCCCGAAAAATATCCGATATGAATCAATGATTTTTGGCAGATTGTAGTTTTGAGTTTTCCAGAGTACTGATACACTCCTCCAGCTGTCGTAGTGAAACAGGAAGTGAGAAGCAAGAGAGGAAGGTGCCTTTATCAAATTAAGCTATAATTAATATGAACAGCTGTGGTTTCCTAAAACACTTCTCTGTTTGTGAAACCAGAATAACTCTTTCTGTTGAACACGTCTTCCCGCTGCAGGTTCAGAGTCACAGAGAACCAGACGTGGAGGAAGTATTCAGATTCTTTACTGCAAGAAAAGTACCAATTGAGTGCTAAGCTATGGCGGCCGAAAGGTGCAAATGCGTGTTGTGACGTGTTCAAACCAATTGTAGAAATACAAATAACCTTATTGGACAGGTTACATACAGTAATCAATACTTATGACATGGCTTAGTTGAATACTCAATTCTGATTGGTCAATTCAGAACACGTGACACGTTGTTAATCCAGAACAGACAGACTGCTGTCAAGGACTTATTGACCGTTGTTAAGGACGCTCATATCTGCACAAACAAGTCCGTTCGATTTAACTGTATACAGTTCGCTTTTCTAACTGACAAGAAAAGAGCGAGAAGGAAACAGCGGAGAAGTAACGGGCAGAAATCCTCCTTTTTACGCAGCGGTCCAGACATAGAGATCAAACGGCGACACATATTCAGTGTGCAGTTCCTTTGGCATTAGGGCAGGGATATCTAGATACTTCCCAAGGTTTGACATAATGAATTGTGCTACTTTTAAAGCAAGGAGCGATGTTTTCAAATCTGTAATCAAAAAGCTCCTCAAAAACACTATCGAAGCAGTTCCTGCCGTTGCTATGTTAGTTCAAACGGTAACTACGGACTATTTTTCTTAGCGGATGCATGTCAAATTAAATGAATACATACAACTATGTTTTAAATCAATAAAATCATTTTCTAAATCCATAAAAGCATTTCAATTAATATTGGGAGTCATGTCGTTACTTTGTTGAGAATGTGGCTTCGCGTCGGGCTCCTTCGCGATACTTTGCGTGGCGATATTGTATCGATACACGGACGCCAAGTATCGATATTTTATTAAATAAACTGTAGCATATCCTTCCGAAAGATGGTCGTATATAAAACAGGAAGTTAAGACATGTATACAATTGCAATGAAAGTAACAAAAACAATACCATCTCCTTTTCAGGTTCAAAGAACACACATCACGTTATTCACATAAACTATTGATATTGCAAATACATTTTTTAACCAGGAAGGGACGACGGACACGGATATGACGCATGTGATTTGCAATATCGCAATATATCGTAGAATCGCAATACTATCGTATCGTGGCTTAGGTATCTCGATAGTATCGTATCGTGCGGAGCCTGGTGACTCCCACCCCTACAGTACATAGTCAAAGTTAATTATAACCTCGAAAATGTACTCATTATAATAAAAGTAAGAGTATCCAAGGGAAATAAATGCAAACATACCCTACAATTATTCAAAAATAAATGTACAAATAAACTTAAATGTTTATGGATTACAATCATTTTTCTCTCAATCTCTGAAAAAGTGTTTTTGATGCAGAAATCTTAAATTTTTAAAGTAACTTAAAGTGGACCTATCATGCTATATTTGAAAAATATATTGTAGGGCCATACCTATACAAAACATGTCTGAAGTTTTTTTTTTCAAAATACCAAACAGTTCAGTTGTAGCCATGCCTCATACTGCTCAAACCCCTCTTTAGCAGCCCTGTTAGAGAAATGCAGATTTTGGG
>NC_136905.1:2584664-2702164 GCF_949606895.1 Notothenia rossii
ATATAGCACTTTAAAACCTCCAGACCAAAGTGCTGTACAGAGAGAGACGTAAAATATAAAACCACACAGCTCAGCTCACAAAACATTCAATAAATAAATAAATTAAAAATAAAAGATAAACACAAAACAAACCAGAATAAACGTAACAATTTTCTTAAAAAAAAAAAAGAACATAAAAAAAGATTAAGAAGGTCCATAGCAACGACAACATGAAACACCCTTTAACTTACTGCAACGATATGTCGGGAAACCCCCTCAAGGGGGCCCCAGGCACCGCCCGCCAAAACTGCTTCTTAATTTCAGTTTCGTTGCTCCGCTCCGGGGATAGGGGGGGGGGGGGGACGGGGGACTTTACTGGCATCGATCCGGACCATTGACCTTGTATAAGATTCACAACTGGACCTTTAACAAAAAGGTTTGAGTACCCCTGCTCTCTAGAGGTTGATCGCCTCACAAGTTCAGTTACAAATTAGCAAAATCAATCAAATGTCGGGACATGATTCTTGATACTTGAAAATGCTTTAAGAAAACCACCGCTCTCCAGAGGGGTCGTGCATCTCGTTGGCAGCTCATCCCTGAACACAGAAGCTTCAGATTGATTATCATCAGAGGAAACATGAAGGGTCTATTTCCAGTTTGATATGTAAATAAGTTCTTGGGCTTTTTTCTCATCAACTTACATTTTTTAGAAAATGTTTTCAACTTTAAAAACTTTGCTTCCTAACACACGAACACTGTGTAATATATGTGTGCGTATATATTTAAAAAGTACAACATAAGACAAGCACAAGTTTAAATTGTGGACCATATTCTATACTTTGAGAGCGAGCTGAGGGCCGTAGTCTGGACCCCCGCCCTCTGCTCCTTCCTCCTGTGAGACCTCCTCTCTGCTGGGCTACCTGAAGCCTCTCTCTGGGTCTCTGAGGGTCCCACAGTGAGCTCCTGTGAGACCTCCTCTCTGCTGGGCTACCTGAAGCCTCTCTCTGGGTCTCTGAGGGTCCCACAGCGAGCTCCTGTGAGACCTCCTCTCTGCTGGGCTACCTGAAGCCTCTCTCTGGGTCTCTGAGGGTCCCACAGCGAGCTCCTGTGAGACCTCCTCTCTCTGGGTCTCTGAGGGTCCCGCAGCGAGCTCCTGTGAGACCTCCTCTCTGCTGGGTCTCTGAGGGTCCCACAGGGAGCTCCTGTGAGACCTCCTCTCTGCTGGGCTACCTGAAGCCTCTCTCTGGGTCTCTGAGGGTCCCACAGGGAGCTCCTGTGAGACCTCCTCTCTCTGGGTCTCTGAGGGTCCCACAGGGAGCTCCTGTGAGACCTCCTCTCTGCTGGGCTACCTGAAGCCTCTCTCTGGGTCTCTGAGGGTCCCACAGCGAGCTCCTGGTAGATACAGCGCCCCCCCAGAGTCGGGCAGTAAACAGTGATCATCGGAGGGGGGTAGCTGCAGACTGAGTGAGAGAGGAGGAGCAGACTCCTGCAGGAGGAGAGCTAAATGTCTGAGTCTATATTTAGAGATGCAGTCTGTGCACAGAGGAGGACACTTCCTAAAATACACAAGTATACACAATAATACTTTAACACTTGTATTTTCATACATTTTTAAGAGCTACTTAATTCCACATATCCGTATATTATTACAGCATACCCTAGATATTCTACTGCATTGTGGTATTATTCTATTTTCCAAGTATATCTTTTTCTTATTCCTGGAACTTCCTTTTTTGATTTTTGTTTTGAAAAGGTCCCAATTCTTCTTTCGGGGGGTTTCCCTCTCCTGTAGTGTGTTCTGTAGATTTGAGTGCATGTAAATGGTCTGCAGAGGCTAAAATCCCTCCATTGGACTCATAGTGACATCACTGTGTAACACTCGCTCTCCTATTGGCTAGCGCTCCGGCACATTGTACCTGATAGGTTAAGCGGCGGGACATCTCTAAGAGGTTGACCAATCACAACCGAGCTGGACAGCTAACAGATCACTGATTAACTGACTCACTTTTTAAACATTAAACTATACATTTGTAAACATTTGACTTCCTCAGTGAGAACCAATGGGCTCGGAGCAGAGCCACAGACAGGAAGTCAGAGAGGATCCAGAGAGGCGGAATAACAGGGGATTTGTTGACATGAGAAACGGATTCATCCGTTACTTTCCACATCTGACGTGTAACACAGAGATCAACACTGAGAACACTGTGCACACCCTTCAGGACATACGATGACATGTAACAGAAGAAATGTTTGAGGGGTGTGTTCAGGTCCTCAGAGAGCCCCCTCATTGTGGAGGGTGTTACGCAATCCCACTGAAAACAGAGTCAGTGAAGGCAGCAGCGCAGCAGGAATGCAGAGGAGCGGGTCTCTGTTGATCTTACAGTTTGAGTTCCGTCCCAGACACACGCAGGGGAGCATGGCAATATGTTTGTTCCCAGTGCATGCTGGGACATGCTGTGAGCCCCCCCCCCCCCCTCCTGAACCCCTGCACAGGTCCATCTGGTCCTGGAGGTGCATCCTTCAGTATAGCGGTGCTTCTTATATTCATTATACATTATATATTTGTAATCAGCCGTTTTCAATCTGGGGGTGTTAAAGCATGCAGGATTCATAAAGGCTCAGCACTATTGTGATCAGTCTATCAACAGAACATAGCAATTAAAAATACCAACCACTTAATTTAAAACCAACCAGCCAACCAACTAGGTAAACAACCAACCGACCAACAAACCAACCTACCAAACAAACAACCAACTAAACAACCAATCAACCAACCAAACAAACAATCAACCAACCAACCAACCGACAAACTAGGTAAACAACCAACCGACCAACAAACCAACCAACCAACCAACCAACCAACCGACAAACTAGGTAAACAACCAACCAACCAACCAAACAACCAAACCAATAAAACAAACAACCAACTAAACAACCAACCAATAAAACAAACAACCAACTAAACAACCAACCAATAAAACAAACAACCAACTAAACAACCAACCAATAAACCAATCAATAAAACAAACAATAAACTAGGTAAACAAACAAACAACCAACCAATAAAACAAACAACCAACTAAACAACCAACCAACCAACCAATCAATAAAACAAACAATAAACTAGGTAAACAACCAGCCAACCAACCAAACAACCAACCAATAAAACAACCAACCAACCAACCAACCAATCAATAAAACAAACAATAAACTAGGTAAACAATAAACAACCAACCAATAAAACAAACAACCAACTAAACAACCAACCAACCAACCAATAAAACAAACAATAAACTAGGTAAACAAACAAACAACCAACCAATACAACACACAACCAACCATCCAATCAGCCACTTAATAAACCAAACAATTAACCAAATACAAAACCAATGAACAATGAAATACGTTATTTAACAGTGACATTGTAACACGGTGTAGTTTTGTCCTCATTAGAGTACATCCTGTCCTGATTCCGACAGATGATCCGTCTCGACCCACTGAGCCTAAATATCCACTGATGAGTATTGATCACATTCTCATTATGTAAATAAGAGAGAAAGCACCAATAGTCCACCCTACGGTACCGTCACCCGGATGGTCAGCTGTTTGGATCCAGTATTTGAGGATGGAGTGCTTTGACTGAAGTAAAGTAGTACTTGAGTAAAGAGGCGTGTACAGGATCTGGAGGATCAGGTTTGGAAAGTGTTTACTTCTTTGGTTTCGCCGAGGCGTGCAGGAGGAACGGCGAGATCTTATGATTACATTTCAACTCGATGGGGTTAAATCTCAAAGACGAGTTTATTAACTAACGACAAATATGTGTGGCATTGCAACACATGGCTAACGTTACTGTCGGGGGCATTTGGGTAATTACTGTGTGTTGTTTATATATTATTATTGTATAATTGGTAGTCCATTACAGAGCTGCAGAGGATTTTAGATCAGAATATTAAATTTACCCCCTCAAATCAAATCAAGTTTTATTTATATAACACATTTATAAACGATTTGTGGTCGAGCCAAAGAGCTGGACATATAATAAAAATAGCCGACAGTAGAGACACTTTACAGCTAATACAACAGACTGTTCAGAATATCAGTATGAGAAGGAAACGACACCCTCTGTCCTTAGACCCTCTGTCCTTAGACCCTCTGTCCTTAGACCCTCTGTCCTTAGACCCTCTGTCCTCAGACCCTCTGTCCTTAGACCCTCTGTCCTCAGACCCTCTGTCCTTAGACCCTCTGTCCTTAGACCCTCACATCGTACAAGGAAACACTTCCAGAGAAACCCCACAGTTTAAAGGGGAACATGGGAGAAACCTCAGACTGTTCAGAATATCAGTATGACAAAAAACAACACCGACAATGACAGTTACTCCATTTTAAGATAACAATTCATAAAAGATCAATAAAAAATAACAGAAAAAAAGAATGTATACAAGAGGTTAAAGTAAAATGTCCAATAAAATCTAAAATAAAATAAAATATTTATATCAAAATAAGAAGTTAAAGTAAGAATGTTCCAAAAAAAAAAAAGTTATATATTTATAGAAACATTAGAAGTTAATAAATATATACAAATAATATAAATATTGATATAAACTCAGTAAAGAAGGAGCACATTGTACCACAGTATATCTCATGTGAATATACACAGTGGTGTTCTGCAGAGGCTGGAGATCAGGAAGCATCGATGGAGAACAAATACAATACTCACAAAATAAACAAATGCCGGGATACGGTACAGAGAGAAGAAGAGTGTTCTACCGACTTCTATTCTGAAGAAGAAGAACGCATGGAATAAATGATCTTGTGTACGCAATTCATTACCTTACGTTGAACTTTAAAAGGTTCTCCTGTGCAACGACAAATTCTCTACAAGAGGCGACACGTCCCGACAGTCACCGGCATCCTGCTGTCACACAGGTATGTGAGCGCAGTGGAAGAGTCCTCTCCTGCTGATGTTCAGGTGTATATCAGTATGTAGTGTCTCTACTTTAAAGAGTCCTCTCCTGCTGATGTTCAGGTGTATATCAGTATGTAGTGTCTCTACTTTAAAGAGTCCTCTCTCCTGCTGATGTTCAGGTGTATATCAGTATGTAGTGTCTCTACTTTAAAGAGTCCTCTCCTGCTGATGTTCAGGTGTATACCAGTATGTAGTGTCTCTACTTTAAAGAGTCCTCTCCTGTTGATGTTCAGGTGTATATCAGTATGTAGTGTCTCTACTTTAAAGAGTCCTCTCCTGCTGATGTTCAAGTGTATATCAGCATGTAGTGTCTCTACTTTAAAGAGTGCTCTCCTGCTGATGTCCAGGTGTATATCAGTATGTAGTGTCTCTACTTTAAAGAGTCCTCTCCTGCTCATGTTCAGTTGTATATCAGTATGTAGTGTCTCTACTTTAAAGAGTCCTCTCCTGCTGATGTTCAGGTGTATATCAGTATGTAGTGTCTCTACTTTAAAGAGTCCTCTCCTGCTGATGTTCAGGTGTATATCAGTATGTAGTGTCTCTACTTTAAAGAGTCCTCTCCTGCTGATGTTCAGGTGTATATCAGTATGTAGTGTCTCTACTTTAAAGAGTCCTCTCCTGCTGATGTTCAGGTGTATATCAGTATGTAGTGTCTCTACTTTAAAGAGTCCTCTCCTGCTGATATTCAGGTGTATATCAGTATGTAATGTCTCTACTTTAAAGAGTCCTCTCCTGCTGATGTTCAGGTGTATATCAGTATGTAATGTCTCTACTTTAAAGAGTCCTCTCCTGCTGATGTCCAGGAGTATAATCAGTATGTAGTGTCTCTACTTTAAAGAGTCCTCTCCTGCTGATGTTCAGGTGTATATCAGTATGTAGTGTCTCTACTTTAAAGAGTCCTCTCCTGCTGATGTTCAGGTGTATATCAGTATGTAGTGTCTTTACTTTAAAGAGTCCTCTCCTGCTGATGTTCAGGTGTATATCAGTATGTAGTGTCTCTACTTTAAAGAGTCCTCTCCTGCTGATGTTCAGGTGTATATCAGTATGTAGTGTCTCTACTTTAAAGAGTCCTCTCCTGCTGATGTTCAGGTGTATATCAGTATGTAGTGTCTCTACTTTAAAGAGTCCTCTCCTGCTGATGTTCAGGTGTATATCAGTATGTAGTGTCTCTACTTTAAAGAGTCCTCTCCTGCTGATGTTCAGGTGTATATCAGTATGTAGTGTCTCTACTTTAAAGAGTCCTCTCCTGCTGATGTTCAGGTGTATATCAGTATGTAGTGTCTCTACTTTAAAGAGTCCTCTCCTGCTGATGTTCAGGTGTATATCAGTATGTAGTGTCTCTACTTTAAAGAGTCCTCTCCTGCTGATGTTCAGGTGTATATCAGTATGTAGTGTCTCTACTTTAAAGAGTCCTCTCCTGCTGATGTTCAGGTGTATATCAGTATGTAGTGTCTCTACTTTAAAGAGTCCTCTCCTGCTGATGTTCAGGTGTATATCAGTATGTAGTGTCTCTACTTTAAAGAGTCCTCTCCTGCTGATGTTCAGGTGTATATCAGTATGTAGTGTCTCTACTTTAAAGTAGAGATGTCACGATCCGATCACGTGATCGGGGATCGGAGCCGATCACGTGATTTTCAAAAGATCGGAATCGGGATAAAAAAATCGGCGATCGGGATTCTTTTTTTTTTTTTATTCAATGTTACAAAACAAAAATGACCATGTTCAAGTCTTAAAGTCATCCTGAGGCCTTAGTTTTGGTTTCAAATTACAGAACATCATGTATGTGTTGCTTCTTTGGGGCTTGTTTTCATAGACCTGCTTATTTCTCTCAAATCTGGCAACAGAGTGGGCGCAGTGTCTAATTGTAGCAGTAAGCTAACGAGTACTGACAAGCTTTATTTTGTTTTGATGCAATGCTGCACAACTGAACTGATCCAATGCTGCTGTGAAAGAAAGAAGCTATATCCATGTTGGATAGAATATCCAATTTAAATTAAAAAAAATAACCTTAAGGGACAACTTGAAGGCTTTTTTTCTTTTTTTTCTCAATGCATTGCATAAAGATCGGATCGGGAAAAATCGGTATCGGCAAATTGTCAAAATCAAATGATGGGAATCGGATCGGGAGCAAAAGAAGGTGATCGGGACATCCCTATTTTAAAGAGTCCTCTCCTGCTGATGTTCAGGTGTATATCAGTATGTAGTGTCTCTACTTTAAAGAGTCCTCTCCTGCTGATGTTCAGGTTTATATCAGTATGTAGTGTCTCTACTTTAAAGAGTCCTCTCCTGCTGATGTTCAGGTTTATATCAGTATGTAGTGTCTACTTTAAAGAGTCCTCTCCTGCTGACGTTCAGGCTCCATGCTCAGAGATCTCATGAAGATGCATCACTGCAGGAAAACCTGGGATTTCATCCTTTGCAGACCATTTACATGCACTACAGGGAAGGGAACACCCCTAAACAAGAATTGGGCCTCTTTAAAGAGGCCTGCAGCGGATCGTTATTGCCCCAAACACACCGACAGAGAAGTACCCAGAGCCTCTACTGCATTTAAAGTACTAAAAACACTGTGAAAACACTCCAAGAGTAAAAGTATTGCATTCAAATCCTTACTCAGGTAAACAAATGTAAGTACTATCATATATCACATATTTAACAAATCAGATTTTGTGTACAATATTTAGCCTACTTACAAAGCATGTTACTGCTGTTGATGTTTAAGGTTCACACACACACACACACACACACACACACACACACACACACACACACACACACACACACACACACACACACACACACACACACACACACACACACACACACACACACACACACACACACACACACACACACACACACACACACACACCAGGCCCCGAGCAGCTGGTTGAGCTTTTAAACCCCGTTTGGCTGCTTCCATTATCGGACAGGACTGCACGACTTGATGTTTCAACATTTCGTAAACATTTGGACTTCAAATCCTCCAGAATCTCGTGTGTGTGTGTGTGTGTGTGTGTGTGTGTGTGTGTGTGTGTGTGTGTGTGTGTGTGTGTGTGTGTGTGTGTGTGGGCTCATACTGTGACGGACGATGGTGGCCTGCGGCTGCAACGCAACGCTATTTCAACCCCGGCGTCAGGAAAGAGTCTGGTTCCATTATCGGACGTAGCCTGTGTTTATTAATATTAAACGCGTTATGTATTTCGTGCATCGTGTCGCTAGAAATGCCTCAAAGTTGGTCTTAACGCACACTTTGCAAGGTTTTTCAAATATAATACATTCCCACACATGTGTATATATACACACATCAAGCATTAAACACATTAACATTTGTGTGAAGCTCGCTCAGTTTCGTTATGTGTTTTTTTCCGGGGAGAAATAGAAGAAGCGCTGTCGCTCGGAGGCGTGTCCGATAATGGGCGCCGGCTCCGAGATTCCCGTTAAACGATATTTAGCTCCCTCAGCTAACAGCCGGTTTCTAACGGACTTTACCGGGGACCGGCGCCAGTAGAGAGGAGGATAAAGGCGGTCCCGGTGTGACAGAGAGGATCCTACCTTGTTGTCTCGGCTGGTTTTCCCCTCAGAAAGCAGGATCATGTTTAGGTCATTCTCTCACATGTGACGTCCATGTTTGCTTCTGCTCGGAGGAGAAGCTTCAAGCTAACAGCAGCAACACGGCCACTTCCTGTCAGGAGTTTCAAAATAAAAGGTGACGATGCTGGATTACAGAAGACCTCAAGAGCTGGGATAAGTACTCAGAATGGTACTTAGTAAAAGTAGAAGTACTCACATCTGGTATTTAGTAAAAGTACTCAGATATTGTTCTAGAGTAAAAGTAGAAGTACTCAGATCTGGTAGGCCTACTTAGTAAAAGTAGAAGTACTCACATATTTTTCTTGAGTCCAATAACAAGACATTTATTCTGAAAAAGTCAAAAAACCTCTCCCCTGTGCAGCTACTGCTTCTTAATTAGGTGTACTTTAAGATAAAATGTCAGTCATTGATTATCTGTGCAGCAGTAATGCTTTTATTTTGATGCCGGGTCACCTGTTTCCGGTATTATCACGTGTTTCTTGACGCAGCTGCAGCTGTCATTGAACTGGTACATGACAGTTCGTGGATATTTAATAATAATAATAATAATAATAATAATAATAATAATAATAATAATAATAATAATAATAATAATAATAATAATAACAACGACAATAAGCTTTCAAAGACCATTTACATGCACTCACACCTGTAGTACACACTGCAGGAGAGGGGGAACCACAGGAAGACATGTTTCTGTATTAAGTACTTGCACTTTGAATATTTTAACTCGTTTTATCATATATTTCAAATATTCTCAATACCAGATATTAACATTCATTTTTAGTTTACAAAATGTGGTATTAGTACTTTTACTCATATATATGCAGAGTTGAGAGAAGTACTCAGATCCTGTACTTGAGTAAAAGTAGAAGTACTCAGATCCTATACTTGAGTAAAAGTAGAAGTACTCAGATATTGTTCTTGAGTAAAAGTAGAAGTACTCAGATATTGTACTTGAGTAAAAGTAGAAGTACTCAGATATTGTTCTTGAGTAAAAGTAGAAGTACTCAGATATTGTTCTTGACTAAAAGTAGAAGTACTCAGATCTTGTACTTGAGTAAAAGTAGAAGTACCAGAGTGTAGGAATACTCTGTTACAGTAAAAGTCCTGCATTCAAAATGTTCCTCAAGTAAAAGTATACAAGTATTATCATCAAAATCTAGTGAAAGACAGTAAAAGTAGTCATTGTGCAGATTGGTCCATTTCAGAATAATAGATATGATATGTTTTATAATGATTGATCATGAAAGTGTTCTCAAAGCTGGTAAAGGTGCAGCTAGTCTGAATGACTTTGTATACTGCAGGGTAGCTGGTGGATTTACTCCAGGTGGAACTAAAGTCTGATTTAACACTTGGAAATACACAAGTAAAGTGCATGTACCTTAAAATTGCATTTAAGTACTTGAGTAAATGTACTTAGTTACTTCACACCTCTGCAGTTTATCCATACATTTATTTGCCTTTCACTTTTTAACAGATTTTCTTGACACATTTGAAGACAGAATATTTGTACCTTCAAAGACGAGCAGAAACAATTAGACTAATTATTTAATTGTTGGAAAATAAAAAGAATGATACTTAATAATATATTCTCTGTTTCCTGTTTATAAAACGTTAGTATTTGGTGTTATTTGTGATTGTAAAACTGAATAGCTTTTAATTAAAAAGGCAAAACGATCGATTTGAAATAACCATAATAATGACTCCATAAAGAATACATTTAAAGCAGAGTAGTTTTAGTTTATCGTGATAAGATATAAAACCCAGCCTCAGGTTCCTGGGTTTTATTTCTCTGATGCTTTTGATATTATTTAATAGTTTCTCATCCAGAGCAGCAGGGGGCGCCAGCAGACAGGACTCTGAACCAAGCTTTCTCAGTTCTGCAAGAGAACCTTGTTCCTCTATTTCTTTACGTTTTAATAATGCAGCTTCATTTAGCAAGTTATTAGTTTGAGAAGTGTTTGGAGTTACTACAAATGTAGAAGGGACTTGAAGCGGCCCTATCCTGCTGATGTTCAGGTGTATCTCTACTTTAAAGAGTTCTCTCCTGCTGATGTTCAGGTATATCTCTACTTTAAAGAGTCCTCTCCTGCTGATGTTCATGTGTATCTCTACTTTAAAGAGTCCTCTCCTGCTGATGTTCAGGTGTATCTCTACTTTAAAGAGTCCTCTCCTGCTGATGTTCAGGGGTATCTCTACTTTAAAGAGTCCTCTCCTGCTGATGTTCAGGTGTATATCAGTATGTAGTGTCTCTACTTTAAAGAGTTCTCTCCTGATGATGTTCAGGGGTATCTCTACTTTAAAGAGTCCTCTCCTGCTGATGTTCAGGTGTATATCAGTATGTAGTGTCTCTACTTTAAAGAGTTCTCTCCTGCTGATGTTCAGGGGTATCTCTACTTTAAAGAGTTCTCTCCTGCTGATGTTCATGTGTATCTCTACTTTAAAGAGTCCTCTCCTGCTGATGTTCAGGTGTATCTCTACTTTAAAGAGTCCTCTCCTGCTGATGTTCAGGTGTATATCAGTATGTAGTGTCTCTACTTTAAAGAGTTCTCTCCTGCTGATGTTCAGGTGTATCTCTACTTTAAAGAGTGCTCTCCTGCTGATGTTCAGGAGTATCTCTACTTTAAAGAGTTCTCTCCTGCTGATGTTCATGTGTATCTCTACTTTAAAGAGTCCTCTCCTGCTGATGTTCAGGTGTATATCAGTATGTAGTGTCTCTACTTTAAAGAGTCCTCTCCTGCTGATGTTCAGGTGTATATCAGTATGTAGTGTCTCTACTTTAAAGAGTCCTCTCCTGCTGATGTTCAGGTGTATATCAGTATGTAGTGTCTCTACTTTAAAGAGTCCTCTCCTGCTGATGTTCAGGTGTATATCAGTATGTAGTGTCTCTACTTTAAAGAGTCCTCTCCTGTTGATGTTCAGGTGTATATCAGTATGTAGTGTCTCTACTTTAAAGAGTCCTCTTCTGCTGATGTTCAGTTGTATATCAGTATGTAGTGTCTCTACTTTAAAGAGTCCTCTCCTGCTGATGTTCAGGTGTATATCAGTATGTAGTGTCTCTACTTTAAAGAGTCCTCTCCTGCTGATGTTCAGGTGTATATCAGTATGTAGTGTCTCTACTTTAAAGAGTCCTCTCCTGCTGATGTTCAGGTGTATATCAGTATGTAGTGTCTCTACTTTAAAGAGTCCTCTCCTGCTGATGTTCAGGTGTATATCAGTATGTAGTGTCTCTACTTTAAAGAGTCCTCTCCTGTTGATGTTCAGGTGTATATCAGTATGTAGTGTCTCTACTTTAAAGAGTCCTCTTCTGCTGATGTTCAGTTGTATATCAGTATGTAGTGTCTCTACTTTAAAGAGTCCTCTCCTGCTGATGTTCAGGTGTATATCAGTATGTAGTGCCTCTACTTTAAAGAGTCCTCTCCTGCTGATGTTCAGGTGTATATCAGTAGTGTCTCTACTTTAAAGACGTGAAGTCATGTGACCTTGCTGTAGCTCCTTTATAGCCCAACATTAGCTTTCTACTTCAGAAATCATAAAGTGGTTTTAATATGTGGAGATTATTTCGCTGAACTAAACGTGTAAGAATCAGAAAGGTTTGTTTGACTCAGAGATTATTTTAATACTAACCTGTTAGAACTAAAGCCTTGAGGTTTAGTTCTCACACAGAAACAAAGCAAACACAACATTTTCCAACCAGGAGAAACACTTTTGAAATCAGCTCACTCTCAGAGTTTCATGGATTATTCAAGAAGTTTTATTATTTTTTTGGTACATAGCAAATAACAGCATTTATGACAGTGATGTTGAACATCTTCATGATTTCTGGAGGATTCTGCTGTGTTCAGAATTTAAGCAATTTGCTTCATCGTAATCTGTGAAAACCAAATATGTCAAAACTCTTAATTATAAAATCGAGTAGAATTTGTGATGCAAAATTCAAGCAAAATCATCCAGAAATCAAGAATGTTCATTCTTCAGAACAAAATCCAGAAAATTCTAACGAAATAATGAACAATATTTTTGCTAAAATCTTAATTGGCGAAAGCAAAATTCTTCAGAAATGCAAAAAAAAAAGTCTCAAAATTCTTATGAAGCAAAAACATTTCTCGTTTCCAAAATCCCAACTTGTTTACGGAGAATGTTAACATTGTAAGTACGAAATAATTAGTCTCCTGAATTTGGGAAAATCCTAAATCACAAAGATAATCTGAAGTCTTTAAAAAAAGTCAAATTCAGAGAACCAGGACCACTCTCAGGGGGCTCTGGAAGGTACAGCACCCCCCCCCCACTGTAGACACATATGTGCAAAGCGTGTGAGTATAGAACCATGCAGCACACTGGTATTCTCAACCTGTATACAGCATGACGTGTTGAAGCCTATATGATGATTGGATGAACGCGTCAGAGTCCTGTGAACAGTGTGTGTTTACTGAGGGAGGGATTGAGACATCAGAGAGCACAGTTAGCATGTTGCTATCCCTCTGTCAGATCTCAGCTGTCACCAGGAAGTGATGGGGGGTGGTGTGTGTGTGTGTGTGTGTGTGTGTGTGTGTGTGTGTGTGTGTGTGTGTGTGTGTGTGTGTGTGTGTGTGTGTGTGTGTGTGTGTGTGTGTGTGACCATATTTGGACCGCATGTCGACTGTGCAACATTTGAGACTCATGTAAACACATTATAATATGACCTAAGACAAAAGAAAGACCCCCACAGAATCAAAGTGTTTCTGGGACTAAAGCTTAACTTCATCTTTATCAACATATCATCATTTATTAGGTGTTAGGCGTAACTAGTACCTCTAGCTGACAGATGAATGCAGTGGAGACAAAAACTATATTTCTGTCTGAGCTGAAAAGGAGTGGAAGATTAAAGAAGCTTAACATGGTAATACTCCATTAAAGTATATTAAATGTGCACTTTAGTCAGAGGGGTAGAAGTACTCAGATCTTGTACTTTAGTAAAAGTAAAAGTACTCAGATCTTGTACTTTAGTAAAAGTAGAAGTACTCAGATCTTGTACTTGAGTAAAAGTAGAAGTACTCAGACCTTGAAAATGTCCTTGCATACTTTCCAGGACTGACTGAACTCTACCAAGTGTTCCTCTCTTTCCCCAAATACTCTCTTCTCTCCAAAGAAGAAGGTGAGCATGAATCTGTTTCCAGGCTTCAGAGTTCCTTCTCCACACCGACCCTGATGTGCTTCTTATGCAAACTTCTTCCAAATCAGCTGGCCGGTTCCTTCTACCGGGGGCATTGCCCGATCCAGCCTTTGTCCAGCCATTCCCCCCCCCCCCCCAACTCGACCGTACATTAACGGATTTTTGCGGAGGGGGGGGGGGGGGTGCCGTGAAGAAGGCCGAAATATGGATGCCGATGGGCGGACGGTAAAGCACCGCAAAATCCACCCCCCTTTTAGGGTTACCAGGGGCATGAGGTTCTGGAGAGTGTGATCATCTGGGTTTAGTCCGTGGGGGAGTGCTTAAGTCCGGGGGCCCGGGGTCTCACGGTGTGCCAGGTTAGGGAGACATACTGGAGGTCTGTAGGCCGTCCTTTGGTGGTCTGTGAGGGGCAACAGATAGGTGCTAACGGAGAAGCGGAGAGAAGGGGCTCGAAAAAGCTCAACCTGTTGGCGCTTCGGGCCGAAGCCCCGGACACTTTTCCACTTCTCCGTTGCAACTTACAACGGAGAGGGGAAACCAAGCTTCCCCTTCTCCGTCAAAAAAATTAGTTCATCCATTTCAGACTACTGTCTGCACGAAATCGAAAAAACACGGTTTTTGAGAGGACTCAGAAAAAAAACGGGTGTCAGATTTCATGGAGGAATGTATCTGCTGCATGTGCACTCTGGCTCGGATACATCTGTTGCCTGGAGATCCCCCAGCCTGGTTCTTACCAAAACTTTACATTTTTGAACTGGTCTCTGAAGGAATGTTAGAGTAGCGTGTTTTGGTTTCCCTGTGTTAGCTGCATTTCCCTGCGGCCTCTCCCATTAGCAGTGATTAGTAGTAATTAGTAGTGTAGCCAGGTGTGGATTTAGACTCCCTTTTAGAGTCCTCTTTCTGTTTAGCAGTTTACCTGTGCCGTTTTGGCTCTTTAGTTTGTCTTAGGCTATATTTGTCCTCTTTTTGTTGTACACCTGTTTGTTATTCCATTAAACGCTATTATAATTAATTACCAATACCATTCTGGTGTGTGTTGCCTTCCTCATCCCTAGCGAGCTCGTAACAGATGCCGATGGGCGGACGGTAAAGCACCGCAAAATCCACCCCCCTTTTAGGGTTACCAGGGGCATGAGGTTCTGTAGGGTGTGATCATCTGGATTTAGTCCGTGGGGGAGTGCTTAAGTCCGGGGGCCCGGGGACTCATGGTGTGCAAGGTTATGTAGGTGTCCATGTCAGGGACACATGCTGGAGGTCATTAGTCCGTCCTTTGGGGGTCTTGGAGGGGCCACAGAGAGGTGATTTCCCCGGTCTCTGTCCTGGATGTCTGAAATAACCCGAGTCCCCATTTCAGGGACACATGCTGGAGGTCTCTCTCCCGAGAGTGGACGTCCATTGCCCCTAAATAGGGGTAAAATTAGGTCTGTCACTTTGGGTAACCGCACCACTGTCGGACGTCTCCCGAGAGTGGACGTCCATTACCTCTAAATAGGGGCAGCCCTCTTGTGCTCCACACTGGTTGCTCCCCTCCATCTACCATAGCTGCAAGCCAGCAAGTAGGTAAATGAATACAACTCCACTTCAAATGGATCATCTGCTGGGTCCATATGTGGTTGGTTCATTCTGTCAGGGTTGGGGGAAAATAGGACCCAAATGCAGATTGATGAGGGTAGCGGGTTTCAAAATGAAACAAAAGGCGAGCTTTATTTACAAAAGCTGAAAAAAACATGAATCCATGAACAGGTACTGTAGCACGAGGTAGCATCCAAACAAAAGGTGACTGTGACCAACATGAAGGGAGACATGAAAGACAAACAATGAACCAAGACCGAACACAGGAAGAGACTAAATACAGGGAGGGGTAATCACGAGACGAGAAACAGGGCAACACAGGTGAACACAATCAGACAATCAGACACACCAGGGAAACTAACGACAGGAAGGAAGACAAGACACAGGGAGAACAGAATCGCAAAATAAAAAAATCGTGTTGGTGAACACGAATCAATAGATTAAATGTCGTGATTAAAACACGAAATGCCGTGAGACTGGGTTGTAATGCTGTGTTAAGGAGCCGTGGTCATTTCACGTATTCTGTTGGGACCAGGTTGCCTTTCTAGCCCAACATTAGCCACCTTTAGCTTAGCGGTGGTGACGTGAAGTCATGTGACCGTGCTGTAGTTCCTTTATAGCTCAACATTAGCCACCTTTAGCTTAGCGGTGGTGAAGTGAAGTCATGTGACCGTGCTGTAGTTCCTTTCTAGCCCAACATTAGCCACCTTTAGCTTAGAGGTGGTGACGTGAAGTCATGTGACCGTGCTGTAGTTCCTTTATAGCTCAACATTAGCCACCTTTAGCTTAGCGGTGGTGAAGTGAAGTCATGTGACCGTGCTGTAGTTCCTTTATAGCTCAACATTAGCCACCTTTAGCTTAGCGGTGGTGACGTGAAGTCATGTGACCGTGCTGTAGTTCCTTTATAGCTCAACATTAGCCAGCTTTAGCTTAGCGGTGGTGACGTGAAGTCATGTGACCGTGCTGTAGTTCCTTTATAGCTCAACATTAGCCTCCTTTAGCTTAGCGGTGGTGACGTGAAGTCATGTGACCGTGCTGTAGTTCCTTTATAGCCCAACATTAGCCTCCTTTAGCTTAGCGGTGGTGACGTGAAGTCATGTGACCGTGCTGTAGTTCCTTTATAGCCCAACATTAGCCACCTTTAGCTTAGCGGTGGTGACGTGAAGTCATGTGACCGTGCTGTAGTTCCTTTATAGCCCAACATTAGCCACCTTTAGCTTAGCGGTGGTGACGTGAAGTCATGTGACCGTGCTGTAGCTCCTTTATAGCCCAACATTAGCCTCCTTTAGCTTAGCGGTGGTGATGTGAAGTCATGTGACCGTGCTGTAGTTCCTTTATAGCCCAACATTAGCCATCTTTAGCTTAGCGGTGGTGACGTGATGTCATGTGACTCTACTGTAGTTCCTTTATAGCCCAACATTAGCCTCCTTTAGCTTAGCGGTGGTGACGTGAAGTCATGTGACCGTGTTGTAGTTCCTTTATAGCCCAACATTAGCCACCTTTAGCTTAGCGGTGGTGACGTGAAGTCATGTGACCGTGCTGTAGCTCCTTTTATAGCCCAACATTAGCCTCCTTTAGCTTAGCGGTGGTGACGTGAAGTCATGTGACCGTGCTGTAGTTCCTTTATAGCCCAACATTAGCCATCTTTAGCTTAGCGGTGGTGACGTGATGTCATGTGACTCTACTGTAGTTCCTTTATAGCCCAACATTAGCCTCCTTTAGCTTAGAGGTGGTGACGTGAAGTCATGTGACCGTGCTGTAGTTCCTTTATAGCCCAACATTAGCCACCTTTAGCTTAGCGGTGGTGACGTGAAGTCATGTGACCGTGCTGTAGTTCCTTTATAGCCCAACGTTAGCTTTTTACTTCAGAAATCATAAAGTGGTGTTAATATGTGGAGATTATTCCGCTGAACTAAACGTGTAAGAATCAGAAAGGTTTGTTTGACTCAGAGATTATTTTAATACTAACCTGTTAAAACTAAAGCCTTGAGGTTTAGTTCTCACACAGAAACAAAGCAAACACAACATTTTCCAACCAGGAGAAACGCTTTTGAAATCAGCTCACTCTCAGAGTTTCATGGATTATTCAAGAAGTTTTATTATTTTTTTGGTACATAGCAAATAACAGCATTTATTACAGTGATGTTGAACATCTTCATGATTTCTGGAGGATTCTGCTCTGTTCCGAATTTAAGACGATTTGCTTCAGCGTAATCTCATGGAAACTAAATATGTCAAAACTCTTCATTATAAAATCGAGTAGAATTTATGATGCAAAATGTAAGCAAAATCATCAAGAAATCAAGAAATGTCATTCTTCAGAACAAAATCAAGCAAATTCTTACGAAATAATGAACAATATTTTTGCTAAAATCTTAATTGGCAAAAGCAAAATTCTTCAGAAATGCAAAAAAAAAATTCTCAACAAAATCAATCAAAATTCTTATGAAGCAAAAACATTTCTCGCTTCCAAAATCCCAACTTGTTTACGGACAATGTTAACATTTTAAGTACGAAATAATTAGTCTCCTGAATTTGGGAAAATCCTAAATCACAAAGATAATCTGAAGTCTTTAAAAAAAGTCAAATTCTAAAGAAATTAAAAAGTTTCATAAAAAAGTAATGATTACATATTATTGATCATCTTGTGAAATAAGTTCAATCCTCAATAATAACAAAACAAGCACATCTTGAACACGTAACAAAGCACATGACCTTTTAAAAAGGAAACTTCTAGAAAATGATGTACATTTTTAATTACAAAGTTTTAGTATTTAATATCTTATGAATTTGGGAATGCTCTCCAATAGGTGGAGTTCTTAAAAACAGCAAAAAATTACTACAATTACTACAAAAAACAGAAAATACCATCAAAATATAATTAAAATTCATATAAAGTAAGAAAAATACTGAAAGGTTGAAAATGATTACAAACTGAGCTCAGTACATGTGAAATAAGAATACTAAAGAAAAGTTAAAATCTTATACATTTTGGCAAATTACAAATATAATCGGATTTCTCTAAAAAAGCTTTTTTTTTTTTTTTACAAAATACAAACAATCTCTTTAGACCAAAATCAAGCTAAATTATTCTGAAATAACATTTTTCAATAAAAAAAACATCAGCATTATTATGAAAAAATAAGTGTTTGGACTATTTACTTTTGTTCAATTCCTATTTGTTTATTGTTCATCTAAATCTGGTCCTGCTGCTGAAATGACCCATGTGACCCACAAGGGGATCAAATATCCTGTCTCGCTGATCAGATGAATTGTTGTGAAAAACCTCAGGTTTTAAAAACTGTACTTTGTCTTATTTGTTGATTGAATATAAAAAAACCTTGTTGTGCTCGAGGTCTACAAATCCAACCCTAGGTGGCGCTGTAACGCGTTCCTCCTGTTATCTCAGGAATCACTTCATTAGATTCAAACATTGGGTTTTGAAACACTGTTTTTAGAGGATATTTGAACATTAATATATGGCATTAATTGGCCAACTTAGTTCCTGAGCGGCCTGGGTTGGTGTGTCTGTGGTTTCAAACTGCACCGAGTTTTCTAAAACTAAACTAACTTTAAAACTAACTTGTGATGTTTTTTAAAGATCTTTCATCTTCAGTGGGAACCAATGGGCTTGGAGCTGACAGGAAGTCAGGAAACATGAGGCACTCACACATTGCTGGTGACTTTCAGATTGAAAGCTATATTTTCTAACGTTGGTTAAAAGCTGTAAGAGCTGATAAACCCATGTGTGTGAGAGGAGCTCCTTGGAGCTGCTACTCTGCTCCCTGAGCTCCTTCCTCTTCAGCAGGAACACCCAGGTAATCCAGCTCAATGTCCTCCTGTCGGCTCGGCCTCCGCCCCCTGGTGGCCTGGAGAGACATGACAGCACACAGTGAGACTTCCTGCATCACTCCTGTTCAATAACACACACTGTTTCATTCAGTCAGTGGAACAACAACATGTTTCAGTACCTCATCATTCAGTCAGTGGAACAACAACATGTTTCAGTCCCTCATCATTCAGTCAGTGGAACAACAACATGTTTCAGTCCCTCATCATTCAGTCAGTGGAACAACAACATGTTTCAGTACCTCATCATTCAGTCAGTGGAACAACAACATGTTTCAGTCCCTCATCATTCAGTCAGTGGAACAACAACATGTTTCAGTACCTCATCATTCAGTCAGTGGAACAACAACATGTTTCAGTACCTCATCATTCAGTCAGTGGAACAACAACATGTTTCAGTCCCTCATCATTCAGTCAGTGGAACAACAACATGTTTCAGTCCCTCATCATTCAGTCAGTGGAACAACAACATGTTTCAGTCCCTCATCATTCAGTCAGTGGAACAACAACATGTTTCAGTACCTCATCATTCAGTCAGTGGAACAACAACATGTTTCAGTCCCTCATCATTCAGTCAGTGGAACAACAACATGTTTCAGTCCCTCATCATTCAGTCAGTGGAACAACAACATGTTTCAGTACCTCATCATTCAGTCAGTGGAACAACAACATGTTTCAGTCCCTCATCATTCAGTCAGTGGAACAACAACATGTTTCAGTCCCTCATCATTCAGTCAGTGGAACAACAACATGTTTCAGTCCCTCATCATTCAGTCAGTGGAACAACAACATGTTTCAGTACCTCATCATTCAGTCAGTGGAACAACAACATGTTTCAGTCCCTCATCATTCAGTCAGTGGAACAACAACATGTTTCAGTCCCTCATCATTCAGTCAGTGGAACAACAACATGTTTCAGTCCCTCATCATTCAGTCAGTGGAACAACAACATGTTTCAGTCCCTCATCATTCAGTCAGTGGAACAACAACATTTTTCAGTACCTCATCATTCAGTCAGTGGAACAACAACATGTTTCAGTACCTCATCATTCAGTCAGTGGAACAACAACATGTTTCAGTACCTCATCATTCAGTCAGTGGAACAACAACAACATGTTTCAGTACCTCATCATTCAGTCAGTGGAACAACAACATGTTTCAGTCCCTCATCATTCAGTCAGTGGAACAACAACATGTTTCAGTCCCTCATCATTCAGTCAGTGGAACAACAACATGTTTCAGTCCCTCATCATTCAGTCAGTGGAACAACAACATGTTTCAGTCCCTCATCATTCAGTCAGTGGAACAACAACAACATGTTTCAGTCCCTCATCATTCAGTCAGTGGAACAACAACATGTTTCAGTCCCTCATCATTCAGTCAGTGGAACAACAACATGTTTCAGTCCCTCATCATTCAGTCAGTGGAACAACAACATGTTTCAGTCCCTCATCATTCAGTCAGTGGAACAACAACATGTTTCAGTACCTCATCATTCAGTCAGTGGAACAACAACATGTTTCAGTACCTCATCATTCAGTCAGTGGAACAACAACATGTTTCAGTACCTCATCATTCAGTCAGTGGAACAACAACATGTTTCAGTCCCTCATCATTCAGTCAGTGGAACAACAACATGTTTCAGTACCTCATCATTCAGTCAGTGGAACAACAACATGTTTCAGTCCCTCATCATTCAGTCAGTGGAACAACAACATGTTTCAGTACCTCATCATTCAGTCAGTGGAACAACAACATGTTTCAGTACCTCATCATTCAGTCAGTGGAACAACAACATGTTTCAGTCCCTCATCATTCAGTCAGTGGAACAACAACATGTTTCAGTCCCTCATCATTCAGTCAGTGGAACAACAACAGGTTTCCGTACCTTGCAGTAGAAGTAAAGTCCGACGATCCCCAGCAGCTGAGTCAGCGGCAGGACGACGGCTCGGATGATAAAAGGTTCTGGATCTGATTGAACACAAGGAGAGCATCACATCAAGAGTCAGCGAACACACAGAGACCTGAACCCACTTCAACATGGAGACTCCTCTCTACAGTTATATTACAATAAACTACATCTTCTTAAGATCTTCATTCAAGCCCAACCCTTTCTCCTGTTCATACCAGACAGTAGGACTGTAGGGAGAAGCTGCTAGCTGTATCTGTTAAACAGTCAGTAGGCCTACTCATGGCAATGCTCCAATGTAAACTACAGCTGACTGGAGAATGTGTGTTCTGGATTCATGTCTTCACGGTTCATTGCACTTATTGTACGTTGCTCTGGAAAGCTACATGTGATGTAAGGGTGTGACTGCTTCAGGGCTCACAGTAAAACACTCAGTCCTCACCAGCGTTCTCCTGGGGAGCATCACGCTCTGTCCTACAGTAAACTCTAACAGCTCACCTGTGACGGTGACGGAGAGCAGACGGCTCTCAGAGGAGAAGTCCTGAGAAAAAGCAGAGACGTGATAAACACAGCTGTAGCTTCCCTGGTGGGCGGGCTCTGCAACCGGGAACAGGAAGTGGGCAGTGTGATTGACAGCTGGCTCTGAGTTGGAGTTGTTTACTGAGTTGATGGAGGTGAAGTTGAGCTGGAAGGAGCCTCCTGGGTACTGAGGCTGGACGGAGCAACTGATGGTGAAGGCAGAGCCTCTGAACACCTGGAACCCCTGCTGCTGGGCCCCGGAGACCCCATACATCGAGGAGGACACAGAGATGTTGGGCTGAAACAGCTTATCTGGAGAGAGAGAGAGAGAGAGAGAGAGAGAGAGAGAGAGAGAGAGAGAGAGAGAGAGAGAGAGAGAGAGAGAGAGAGAGAGAGAGAGAGATTCACCTTCAACAACTGAAAAAATAACTGTTGTCAGGGACAAAGACACAGATCTCATAGCATCAGTCTGAGATACTCTGAACATTAACCAGAGTCAAGTAATGAAATTGATTGTCACAGATTTAAAAGTGATTTAAGAAATCTTTGTTTTTAATAAGATTATCCTGCTGAACTAAATGTGTAAATATCATAAACGTATGTTTGACACAGAGATTATTTTCTGCAAATAATCCAAAATCACATGGAGAAATCCCATTGGACCAGAAGATGCTGCCTTCATGGTCCAACACAGAATAAAGTGTACACCTTTTTTAATATGTAACCTATAACAAATGGTATCCTTAAGTGTTGTAATTTTTTGGAAGGCGGCATTTTGATGTTTAGGAATTGATACTTTAGAAAGAGGAATTAAAAACAAGTTGTCCTGGTGTTATCACCCCATTGCAAAAATCCCCTGGAACAAATCGTTTTTTAGACCTATATGTATTGATTGTTTGTTGTCTCTCTATAAAAGGCTTTATGTTACTTACTTTAGGGCGCTCACTGACTAGGAGGACAGCATGTTTCCAAGCAGTGAAAGAACTCAGAAGAATAGACATATGAATGTTGTGTTATATGTATTGGTTGGTTGACTCATCGCTTTCTAGACAGCGACTGTTTTTAGTCTGTGACACCTCACGTTTCTACTCACCATGAATATGGAGTTTAGATTTGCAGATTGTCTCGACCACCTTTTGCTTGACTTCATCCAATCTGCCGAAGTTGTTCACGGTGAACACCCTCTCCGGTGTTCCTGTGATCTGCAGGAGCTCCAGATCGTGGACGTCTTCAATGCCGATGGCGAACACCTCGATGCCCAGAGCTCGGAGATGATCGGCGGCATCCTCAACGTCGTCATGAGAACTCCCGTCTGTGATCAGCACCAGATTCTGGGAGATCCCGGCAGATATTCGGCTGCCACGTGACGCCTCGAAATAACCCCTGATGGAGTCCAGGGCCAGTCCGATATATGTGTTTCCACCTCTCTGCGTCATGTTCAAGATGTGCTTGTTCACCACTTCCTGGCTGTTGAATTGGTTGAGGTAAAACTCATGGTTTACATCATCACTGAACTGGGCGAGTCCGACACGCACTAGATTCTCACTCACTTTGAAGCTGTTCACTAGATCTGTGGTGATCTTCTTCATGATGGTGTAGACCTCCTGGCTGAAGCTGCTGGACTGATCGAGCAGGAAGACCAGGTCGGCCTGCTGTTTCTCACAAACTGCAAAAGCAAAGAGAGGTTTCTACATAGTGAATAATCAAGTATACAAAAGGCACACTTCAAGTTATTTTAATACATTCTCGCCAGCTTACAACAGCATTGCTCAACCTTTTTGTGTTGCGACATCCTGGAATACTACTGTTGGTGTACATAACCAACCCTAATGCAAACGCATTGATTGTTTGTATACTTTCTACACATTCAGTGGTAGATGCATGTGATTACTGTGTGTCCCACAGCTAAACAAGATGAAATAACTGCTAGAGGTGATGTCTTGTTAAAGGCTATCCCGATATAAAATATGCGTTTGTAGATTCAAATATGTTGTTTTATTTGTATCTCGAGACCTACATTTTTGTATATTGCTACCCCCAGGTTGAGAACCACTGACCTACAACACTGAATTGTACTGTGGTTTAAGGTTGCTGTGGCCCTTACCAGTCATTGCCACTGTGAACACCATCTACATTCCCAACTTCACTTATGAATACAATCCCAAATTGCTCAACAGACATAACTGGCTGATATTTGCCTTAAATGCTGGCAGATATATACTTTAGGAAATTTGAGGTTTATTCATTTATATATGATTAACAGACGATCCTCAACCTTATCATTTTACTGTATTCACCTTATGCCTTGTCAGCTCTAGAGTACTTCTACATTGATTTATTATGTCTTCGTACTTCAGTTCTGGGAATCATTTCTATTACTTTACATAGCGTCGCCACCTTTATAGACCTTTACTTGCCAAAAAAACAGTTTGTAAGCTTTTGAATTAGTTAATATTAAGTTCTAACGGTTTTTTTCAGGCGAGAAAATAACTCTTACTCTTCTTACAATCTGTCAGGAAGTAGAAACACAAATCGGGTCAGAAGGCATGTTAAAAGGAACATTGAAGAACTACTTAGGTTATAGTGAACATATCAATGATGTTCTTTGGTGTATTTTGGATGTTTTCCTTTTATGTTATGGAAGTTACCGAAATGATCTGCTATTGTGTTGTCCTACCTGTGTTTGTACAGAGCTCCAAGACCAACTCGGTCTCCAAGTCCTTCAGAGCATCAAAGTCCTTCTCAGAATAAACCCTGTGAGAATAACCGCTGATCTCCTTCAGCTGGGTGGGGTTGTAATTCTTCACTCCGATGGCGTAGATCTCCACTCCCTTGTTCCTCAGAGCCTCAGCGGGACCCCTGACGTCATCTTGTGCCTTGCCGTCTGTAATCACTATCAGATTCTGCCTCAAGCCAGGACGCCCTCCTCTGGCCGCATCGAAATACCTTGAAACCTCTGTGATGGCCTTTCCTGTGCTCGTAGCTTCATTCATCTGCTTCATATCATCAATGGCTCTCAAAATGTCATCTTTGCTGTAGTATTGGTTGAGGGGAAACTCCAGATTATAGCTGGTACTGAACTGCATGACACCGACGTGCACTTTGTTCTCCCCGATGGTCGACTTGCTGATGACAAATTTCATGAAGTCTTTAATTTTCTGAAACTCTTCCTCATCGATGCTCTCGGAGCTGTCAGTGAGGAAAAAGATGTCGCCCTGTATGTCTCTGCAGGCTGTGGACAAAGTAGCACTGTTAGTGTTGTGGTCCACCTTTCAATGCTTTACTTGTTGTAAACTTGCCCATTCATGGAGTTCAGCCATCAAATTTACATTTGAGTTTCACATTTCCCCATGCCAATTCCATTCCAACTCGCGTCAAACTAAATATTTGATAGGTTTTAAGATATCAACTTAATACAGTTTGTTCGTAGAGCTCGTTTTTCAAATCAACTCCATTATTGAAAGTTGCAAAGTCAACGATTAACAGTGTATGAAAAAACTAGCACAAAAAAACCCAGAGATAAAGGACCTTGGCCCAAGATTTATTCTGAGCTAATTTTCAAATATTTCTGACATTTTATAGAACAGCTAACATACAAAGAATTGCTGAAATGCCTTTTAAAACCTTCGTCCAGTTTCTTACCTTCTGTAGAACAGATGTCGGTGATGATGTCGTCCTTGATTGGAGTCAGATTGTCAAAATGATTGACAAAGAAAGTCCTCTTGGGGTCGCCGGCGATCTCTAGCAGCTGGACTGGATCTGCACTTTTCACCCCGATGGCGTATACAGTGACTCCCTGCGCCCTCACCTGTTCTGCAGGAACCTTCACCTCATCAGCGGACTTTCCATCAGTGATCACCACCAGGTACTCTGGGACTTCGTGACCACGCGTGTCCAGCGCTCGTTTATAGTGTGGGACCATGGAAGTCAGTGCTCTCCCTGTTTCTGTCCCGCCTCCTATTTGTCTAATTGCCTCTACGGCATTCTCCAAACTCTTCACATCTGAGTGTGCTGTCAGATCAAACTCTAAATCTGGGGAATGTGCGTATTTCACAACCCCTATGCGGACATGTTGTGGACCAATGTTGAAGGTATTTAGAAACTCAATCATGAACTTCTTCATGTCCTTGAAGTCGTTGGGGTAAATGCTTCCTGATTCATCAATGAGGAAGAAGATGTCTGCTTCCTCCTTTTGCACGCAGCCTGGAAAAGGAAAAATATTGAGTTATTCACCCAATGAATGAATTACTGCTACATTGACTTAACTTACCTAAAACACATACTTGTAATGTTCATGGTGGGATGAACTTATTCAAGCTCAGCATGATGTGATGTAATGTGTTTAAATCAGTGGTTCGCACCTTCTTTGATGGCGTTTCCTCTTGAACTGACAGATATTGCTGACCGGAGGATGTTTTGGCACAGACTTTTCTGCAGGCTCTGCTCCAGAGATTTCAGCTTGGCAAAACTGTCCACGATGAACTTGTGTTTATTCGTAGGATAAGACGCCATCTCCACCAGCTGGGCACGGTTGGCATCTTTGACTCCTACGGCGTAAACAGTGACACCGGCCCGACGAAGCTCAGCCGCCGGCGTGCTCACGCTGTCCTGCGATTCCCCGTCTGTGATCACCACCGCCACCTGCTGGACACCAGAATCCTTCCTGCTTCCTTTTTGCTTGATGAAGACCTTCTCCAGGGCGAACTTCAGGGCCTCTCCAGTTTGTGTGCCGCCTCCATGATAGGGCAGGATCTTGATGTACTTCAGCAATTCGTCCTTGTTTTTGAAGGTGTTGAGGTAGACCTGTGCGGTGGCTATTTCGTTGTACATCACGATGCCCACTCGCACTCTGGATGGACTGACTTCCAGGCCTTTCACAATCGAGTGCAGGAAACTGCGCACGAGCTGGAAGTTGGGGGCTCCTATACTTCCAGACCCATCGACGATGAACACAATGTCGGCCAGTTTGGCTGCTTTGCAATCTGTGGAAAGGGCGTGCATTATCATAGAATAATTATCACCAAATAACCGTTTACCAACATTCAAATTAAAAAGACAGACTCAGACGTGGAATACTTATTGCTTTTAACTTTGTTGACTTCTTATTGCTATACTATAATAATTGTTTTACAACAGTTCTTCCAATAATAGATTCAGATATACTAAATATATCTTTTCAGAGTAATTTGTTATTTTCCTTTTTGGACCTTATATATTTCTTGTAAACTTTAGTTTATGTAATAAGAGTTTGCTTTAAATATATGAGTATATTTGCTCTTATTTGACATCGTACTTTCTCTTACTGTGTTTATGTATTCACTATTATAGACCAAAGCTAATTCTTTGTGTCTGAACATAGCACAAGTACATTTATTTAATATTGAAAACTTGCAACGCACAAATTCATAAAGGACATCTCAAACTAAAGTTACGTTAAATGTGTAATGTTTGAATTCATGTTATTACCATCTACCACAAGATCTGTTTTGTTGATGCATCAGTTGAAAGTACACTGTCAAAGCTCGCAATGTAATCAAACTGGTTTACTCATTTGTCAGAAACACGTATCAGAGATCTATTGATTGCGTTTCTTTAAGGCGTTTGTTTTCACTTATTTTAAATACCTGCTCTTGCTTCGTATTTCTCTTGAAACAGGAGGAATTTAATTTGTATCTTTGTTTCTCATGGCTTTTTAAATTATTATTGTGAAATGTTTTGAGAGCCCCCCTGAAACAAGATAGCTAAATTAAAGGGGCTTATTCTTGAAATTCTTTCTTCATTCAGCATATGGAAAGAGACCGACAGTGAATCAATTGTTGTAAAAGGCATTTTCAAAGGTGCCATAAGAACATTATAAATGACAGTAATATTCAGTCATAGCATCATTTCATTACCTCCAGTGAGAGCAGTCTCCGCTTCCTCTGTTTCAAAAGCAGCCCTCATTATGGGTACAATGTTGGTGACGGACTGGTATATGTACGGTGGAGTGGCAACGATTCTCATTTCCTGCATTGATGCACCGAGGCTCAACCCAACCACGGTTATTCCAGAAGATTTGATCAGGCGGGACTCCCTATACACGGGATCATCAGAGTCTTTCCCACTTATAACCACCAGGAACGGTCGGTAGCCTTGTTCAGCACGGCTTCCCGCATCACTCGTGAAGAGGTTGGTGCTGGCGTACATCAGCGCTTTGCCCAGATTACGAGGCTCGTTGGGTTGCAGTTTACGCTGGCGGAAACGCTTCACATCATTGAGCGTCTCGTTTTTGGTTTGGTGGGCATTAAGAAGATGTTCCACCTTGACATCCTGACCGTACTGAGCCCAGCCCAGGCGGTAGGCGGACGCTCCGATGTTAAGCTGATTGGCGAGTCGGGTAAGGATGCTCCTGATCTGCTGAAACTCTGCTGCAGTCACGCCACTGTCCACCAGGAAGAAGATGTCTGCAAACCTTTCTGCCAAGGCTGAGAGAAAACACAGGAACAAGAACAGTGAGAGATCTGCTGTTAGTGTGCTCTGTATAGAATACAAATAATTAACGTTATTTAATTACTTTTCAGACCTAGACTATGCTGCTTATTGGCTGGTTGTTTTCTTATGAATATTGTGTTTGCAAGATAAATAACTTTGTAATCCTTTGCCTTACCTTGCTTCTGATCCTCCACTGAGATGCACACAGTTTTCAGCAGACTGTCTTTCAGCGTCTGCAGAGCCGCGTAGTTACTGATGGAGGACAGGAAGCGCTCTGGAGGCCGGTTGGCGATGGACTCGAGCTCCTTCAGGTTGGCTGCTCCCACCCCGATGCCAAACACGATGACTCCCTGCTGCCTCAGGCGCTGGGCGGGTGCGATCACATCGTCCGTGGAGTCTCCGTCCGTGATAACCACAGCGATCTGAGGCACCCTTTGCCCGGCTCTGCTCCCTGCTTCCTCCGTGAAATACTGCGTCTGGAGGAAGTCGATGGCCTTGCCTGTTTCTGTGCCTCCTGTTCGGTATTGAAATGTGTCCACCGCCTCCAGCAGGGATGTCTTGTCCATGTGATCCTTCAGCAGGAACTCCTGGTAGGTTTCATCGCTGTACTGAGCCAGGCCGATACGAACCTTGTCGGGCCCGATGTCGAGTCCTGTGACCACACTTCGGAGAAACTTTCGCACTTCCTGGAAGTTACTGATCCCGATGCTGGAGGATCCGTCCACCAGAAAGACCATGTCCGCCACGTTGGCTTTGGCACATTCTGGACAGGAGGGAGAACAAAACTAGGATTGTGAAGAAAAGGAAGGGAAGCCAAACAAATGGAAGTGCGCTGCTCTCCTGCACAGCGTGTCTCGGTAGGCTCCACTCTTTTATTTCCTTCTGTTTGTGTAAATATTGTCTAAACTTTATTGCGTATGTTTGAAATGTCCTTGTGCACGACCATGCTCTCTATTCTGTGACTTATATTTCTAAATGTGAACCACATCTGGTACTGCAACACAGCCTCTTATGTCAACACCAAGCAACTTATGCTGTTTGAAAGGAGGAGAGGCATTCAGGATGGCCTACACTAGTGCAATATACATTACATACAGGGCTGCCCCTGGCCAAACTGGGGTCCTACGCCAATTCTTTAGAAAACAATTTGAGATAATTGAGCATTCAAAGTCTTTATTAATTTGGATGAGGATTATTACATATATTATAACTTTATCACAAAAAAAGATTTAAACTTCCTTTGTTTAATGTGATATACCTTTTTTATTTGTACATATTAATCATACATGCTACATATATTAGACCCTCCAGAAAAACGCGATTCTGGGATCGCAGAATTTACGCATAATCAGCAAAATGGCGCAGATTTTTAAAAGGCCGCATAATCCCCGCATTTTTCCACACAAAGTTGAGAAGAAAAAAAAGTTAACTCGTCTTGACGTGACGTCATCAGCTCGCGCATCACAGAATGTAAACAACACTGGATAGAGCTCATTTACCAACGAACATTTCTACTAAAGACCGGGCCAAAAGTGGGGGGAAACTATTCTGCACCCCGTGCAACTGTGTGTTGGAGCATAAGAGAAAATCGATGGTGGCGACCCACTTTGATTCATTCAAACATTCGAAAATGCTTTCTGCTGCTGCGGACAAGAAAGCCAAACAACTCACATTCACGAGGCATCAACGTCCAAAACCCTTTAGAGGGCTACAAGAAACGAAGTGAGTAGCCTACAAGATTGAAGCTGGTCAGATAACGAACGAGTAAATGAAAACAGAATGAGGGGGAGAAGTGTGTGTGTGTGTGTGTGTGTGTGTGTGTGTGTGTGTGTGTGTGTGTGTGTGTGTGTGTGTGTGTGTGTGTGTGTGTGTGTGTGTCTGTGTGTGTGTGAGATTAAAATAGCCCATTGCTTTTACAATAAATAAACATTGAATGTGTTTAATTGAATAGTAAAGGGGTTTAACGTTAGTGGCAGGTTGTGTGTGAGAGAGAATAAATAAGACAGCCCAATATTTTAAAAAATGGTTATTCTTTTCCCCCGCATATTTAGCATATTTCGCAACTTCCCGCAATTTCACCGCATAAAATCACATTAAAACCCTGCATGTTTAATCGCATAATCAAGGATTTGAGCCCACGTTTTTCTGGAGGGTCTAATATATTGTAAGGAGTAAAGAAAGGGAAAAAATACATATCTTTAAAATGTTAATTTAATTTCTGATTTATTTTTTAGACCCCAATTATTTCTCGGGTCGACTTCACCTGAACAGTACCAATGGCTGCAAAATGTGAAGTTAACCCTTACGTTGTGTTCGGGTCTCCCATGACCCGTTTCAAGTTGGGGTTAGTAATGTGTTTGGGGCCATAACATACAATTACAACAGGACTGTATGGTTATGAATGCATAATAAGTTAGTTATGATTAGTAGTTGAAACAGTATTGGATGATAGTCATTATTTTTGAGTGTTTTGGACTGAGATAAATCATGGGTCAAAATAAACTAACCCTAACCCTCGCGAACACAACACAATGGATAATACAAGCGTTGAAGAGTAACAGGGTGAATAAACTGAGCACGTTACCTGTTGAGGTGAGTTCTCCTTCAGCCTGGAGTCCTGAGGAGAAATCAGAAGATAAGGTAAACAGAGTTTCCTATCATCTCAGGAACACGTCAGTGAACTCACTCTGGAGTCATTCAACCAGTTTACTCTAGCTGAGAAGAACACGTTCACACAGAGAAGTCACATATTCAGAGTTAAAGCAACCGTTCACTTTAGAGAACATGCTCCTTCAGTTCAAATGAGTCATGGTGCACCATCATCACACTGAAACATGTTCTACAGCAACAATTACATCAGGAGGAACCACAGAGGATGCTGCCAGTTCCCACCTTCTGCTGTCCCCTGAACGCCTCACTCCCCTATCACTAACTGCAGACATTAACTAACTGAAAGAGATGCTGCCAGTTCCCACCTTCTGCTGCCACCTGAACGCCTCACTCCCCTATCACTAACTGCAGACATTAACTAACTGAAAGAGATGCTGCCAGTTCCCAACTTCTGCTGTCACCTGAACGCCTCACTCCCCTATCACTAACTGCAGACATTAACTAACCACAGAGGATGCTGCCAGTTCCCACCTTCTGCTGCCACCTGAACGCCTCACTCCCCTATCACTAACTGCAGACATTAACTCACTGAAAGAGATGCTGCCAGTTCCCACCTTCTGCTGTCACCTGAACGCCTCACTCCCCTATCACTAACTGCAGACATTAACTAACTGAAAGAGATGCTGCCAGTTCCCACCTTCTGCTGTCACCTGAACGCCTCACTCCCCTATCACTAACTGCAGACGTTAACTAACTGAAAGAGATGCTGCCAGTTCCCACCTTCTGCTGTCACCTGAACGCCTCACTCCCCTATCACTAACTGCAGACATTAACTAACTGAAAGAGATGCTGCCAGTTCCCACCTTCTGCTGTCACCTGAACGCCTCACTCCCCCATCACTAACTGCAGACATTAACTAACTGAAAGAGATGCTGCCAGTTCCCACCTTCTGCTGTCACCTGAACGCCTCACTCCCCTATCACTAACTGTAGACATTAACTAACTGAAAGAGATGCTGCCAGTTCCCACCTTCTGCTGTCACCTGAACGCCTCACTCCCCCATCACTAACTGCAGACATTAACTAACTGAAAGAGATGCTGCCAGTTCCCACCTTCTGCTGTCACCTGAACGCCTCACTCCCCTATCACTAACTGCAGACATTAACTAACTGAAACCGATGCTGCCATTTCCCACCTTCTGCTGTCACCCGAACGCCTCACTCCCCTATCACTAACTGCAGACATTAACTAACTGAAAGAGATGCTGCCAGTTCCCACCTTCTGCTGTCACCTGAACGCCTCACTCCCCTATCACTAACTGCAGACATTAACTAACTGAAAGAGATGCTGCCAGTTCCCACCTCCTGCTGTCACCTGAACGTCTCACTCCCCCATCACTAACTGCAGACATTAACTAACTGAAAGAGATGCTGCCAGTTCCCACCTTCTGCTGTCACCTGAACGCCTCACTCCCCTATCACTAACTGCAGACATTAACTAACTGAAAGAGATGCTGCCAGTTCCCACCTTCACCTGAATGCCTCACTCCCCTATCACTACCTCAGTGGCGGTTCTAGACCAATTTGACTGGGGGGGCCAGGCTGGGGCCAGTTATTTTCTGAGGGGGGCACAATAAATGCAGGATGAAAAAGACAAAGACAATATGAAGTAATTGCGCATAAGAAAACATGCAATATAGTTTTTGTATTTGTTTCATTACACATTATTATATGCCTACCTTTAACCTTTGTGTGCTGTTTGGGTCTTTGGGACCCGTTTGCAGTGTTTACTAAATGTATGCAATTCAATTATTTTAACCTGCATTATTTAGGGATGGACCTCACATCCTCTAGGAGGGTCCACACCTCCTCTAGGGGGGTCCGGGGAATATATCAATCTGGTGCACTTTAAGCACAAAATGAATTTATGGATACAGCTCTCAACACTCAGATGAAAGAGAGTTGTATACTTTTCAATAATCCAAACATCTTTAGAATATGATCACAACCAATAACAAATCATTTAAACTAGTTTATTCTCATCTTACCTAGTTAGCATTCTTTCTTTCTATTTATGCATATTTTACTAATCATTCCCCTTTCAAACTTTTTTTTTCTATAGTACACATGGAATGATTTATTTATTTTTTACAACAAAAGAGGTTCTCTCTCTCTCTCTCTCCCTCTCTCTCTCTCTTTCTCTCTCTCTTTCTGAACTGTGTGCTCCTCCGTGGCGATGACGGCTTGCGTTAAAAAAAAAAAAAAAACATATTTGTAAAGTGGGGGCTATTGACGGCTTGCGAGATACCGGTAGCTCGTGATCGACGTGTTGGAGAGCCCTGCTCTAATGGGTCCGACTAGAATGACAAATATCGTTACTTCCGCCTATTCCGTCAGCCAAGAAATCATGTAAATACGCCAAAGGGGGGGTCCAAAGTCAGTGTTAGGGGGGCACTGGCCCCCCCTGTCCCCCCCTAGAACTGCCCCTGCACTACCTGCAGACATTAACTAACTGAAAGAGATGCTGCCAGTTCCCACCTTCTGCTGTCACCTGAACGCCTCACTCCCCTATCACTAACCGCAGACATTAACTAACTGACCTGTAGCTGTTTTAATATTACCTGAGATACAGTGGAGCCCAAAGGAAGCATATTCCTATAGTTCCCTTTGGTGTGTGTGTGTGTGTGTGTGTGTGTGTGTGTGTGTGTGTGTGTGTGTGTGTGTGTGTGTGTGTGTGTGTGTGTGTGTGTGTGTGTGTGTGTGTGTGTGTGTGTGTGTGTGTGTGTGTGTGTGTGTGTGTGTGTGTGTGTGTGTGTGTGTGTGTGCAGGGAACAGGGAAAAGGGGCAGGCCACTGCTTGGGGCCCCGGACCAGAAGGGGCCCCCAAAGAAGGTAGATTAAGAAGGTCCACAGCAACGACAACATGAAACTAAATGTAACTTGCAGTGTGTGTGTGTGTGTGTGTGTGTGTGTGTGTGTGTGTGTGTGTGTGTGTGTGTGTGTGTGTGTGTGTGTGTGTGTGTGTGTGTGTGTGTGTGTGTGTGTGTGTGTGTGTGTGTGTGTGTGTGTGTGTGTGTGTGTGTGTGTGTGTGTGTGTGTGTGTGTGTGTGGGGCAGGTAACTGCTTGGGGCCCCGGACCAGAAGGGGCCCCCAAAGAAGGTAGATTAAGAAGGTCCACAGCAACGACAACATGAAACACCCTTTAATTACTGCAACGACATGTCGGGAAACCCCCTCAAGGTGGCCCCATGCAAAACGCTGCTTCTTATCACTTACGTTTTCTTGCCGGGGGGGGGGGGTCAGCAATGTAACTTGCTGTCAGAGTGTGTGTGTGTGTGTGTGTCCACAACCTTACAACAAAGTGCAAAGTGTTACAGTTTTGATTTCACAACATTATGATGCACTCTGATTGGCTAAGGCACTTCTGTGCTGAAAACGCTGTGTTACGATTGGCTTAGGGTTCATCCCACAGGAGTTAACCTTTGGTGACCTGGGTTACATGTGCTCGAGAATCGTACATTAGAAAAAGGTCAATCTAATGATCTGTCTCTAATAGGAGGGTGTTCGAGCTCCCTGTGAGGTCTGTCTGTGAGCGTGCCTGTGTGTGTGGGTGTGTGTAGCTGGCCATCAGTGTGGCAGCAGTTTTTTATTGACTGAGAGATCACTCAGATATTATAATTAATAAAGTGGATTCTTACCTGAGCCCCGCAGCATCAGCAGCAGCAGCAGCAGCAGCTGATCCATGTCTGTCTCTCTGCAGTCTCTACGCTCTGCTGTGTATCAGCGTCCAGGGAGAGGTGGAGCTTCACTGGAATATCATATATTAATATATCTTTATATCTGATCGTATTTATATCTGATCGTATTTATATCTGATCATCACTTCACGCTCTCTTCTCTCTTCAGCTACATGTCACACTAAAACAACAAGTCCTGGTTGACTTTAAAACGATTCAAATGATGTTCAAAGCCGCAAATCATCAACTACCTCCTAATATCAGGGACTTTTCACACGGAGAGGAAACACACATGTTGAGAGGAAACGGCTTTTTCATACGAACAAATTCCAAACTTCATTGCATCTCATCAAGAGGTGTTGGTCTGTGGAGTCCCTGTAATGATGAACGGACACATTGTACACGTCTATCTAAACTGAACGTTTTATTTAGGAGCCAGATCCTGAATGGTTCTGAGCAGGACCTGTAAACTCATATCTGTTATTTCTTGTAAATGTAAAAGTTATTTCTTTTTGATTGTTTTGTAAAAAAACTCAAAAACCTCACGAACACGACGCTGACCTAATCTTTTATTTACAGGGAAAATGTACGCTAGAGGGGGGGGGGCTATAAACTAAGCTTCGTCTTGCCCCTGTTGAACATGACAGACACTATTTGAGAATTCATTTTATTTTTTTAAAAATGTGTACCTTGAACTTTCTTTTCTTCTCCCTTATAATTATTATTATAAGAAAACATAAATATATTATTATTATTATTGTTGTATGTTTTGTTTCTGACTAAAAATAAATAAAAATAAAGAAATCATGGCATCAGAGGCAAATGATCCAACGCTAGTCTTTAGAAGGAGAACAAGTAAACATAAATGTGCAATTTCAAATGAAACTCTTTTTACACACATACAGAATAACTAAAACATTTAATCAACTAAAGAACTAAAAGCCAGACTGAACAAAGTGTGTGAAAAGAAGGACTCTTCAGAGATCAGAGTCACAGCAGAGGACCAGAGTCCTGGAGAAACAGGTTCAGGTGGAACCAGCTTGGTTCTGACCATGGAGAGGTTCTGTAACCCTCTTTGATAAAGACTCAACATGATTGGTTAGCTTGATTTGAGGTGTGGACTCTCAGGAACCCCCCTTGTTTCAGACAAACCCCCCGCTGTGTGAAGGCCTCTGCAGGGAGTCACGTGATCAGGTGTTTCTGTAGGCCTTGATCTCAGTGTGACCAGCGGGTCGTGCTGCCGTCCAGTCGCTCTCTGTGTTCATCAGTGTGAGGTCTATAGAAGGAGACAGACTCTCTCTGAGGACGTCTTGATTCTCTGTCCCTGCCTTTGTTCAAACGCTCCATTAAAGGAAAGGCAAAGAAAGGTTATTGATAAAAGATCTTTCAACACGAGGCCATTCAAAGTGCTTTAAGAGCATCAAGAGACAGAGATATTAGAATATAGATTCAAGTGTCGCTCACTTCCCTGAGCTTCCTTTCTGAGGAAGTGATCATGAAGACGCTGATGGATCACAGATTACAGAAACCGTTTCTTGTCTCCATGACGACCAGGGCGCCCTATCAGATTCAAGCTGTCAGTGTGAGCAACAACTTGTGAGGCGTTCAGGGTCTGAGGATGCCTTCAGGTACTTTATAATAATAATAATATTAATACATTTCATTTATTTAGCGCACTTTAGAAACAGCGTCATCTCAAGGTGCTTCACAAAGCTATCAGGAGAACAGAATAAAAATAATACAATAAAAAGATATCTTTATAAACTTTATAAACTCACACTCATTGGCCCGGACCATTTTCTGTGAACAACGTTTTCAATGACCACACACTGTACACCCCCACACACACACACACACACACACACACACACACACACACACACACACACACACACACACACACACACACACACACACACACACACACACACACACACACACACACACACACAAAGTGAAGCTCTGAAAGGCTGTGTGTTAACAGGGCTGAAGTGTAGACTCACATCAATGTTGTAAATGCTCTAAAAAAATACTTAAGAAAAATCCTTTATTTGTACTTTTATCGTGATTTAGTTTAAAAAAAGTTGTTTAATAAATAAAAACAAATATTTGTTGTTTATTTATAATTGTGATCCATCAAAGGTAAAGGGCAAACATGAACCTTACATGCTGTCTGTACGCTTCGAGTTGGGATAAAGGGAACATCTGTTGAGTATTTCTACTTCCAATGGTTTGGTTGTGTTCGTTTACAAACCCAGTAGCTCAGCGGGACTCCAGACCCCCGAACACCGGCTGAATAACAACGATATGAACGCCATCCAAGGGTTAAAGTGAACTCAGAGAACCAGGACCACTCTCAGGGGGCTCTGGAAGGTACAGCACCCCCCCACTGTAGATACATATGTGCAAAGCGTGTGAGTATAGAACGATGCAGCACACTGGTATTCTCAACCTGTATACAGCATGACGTGTTGAAGCCTATATGATGATTGGATGAACGCGTCAGAGTCCTGTGAACAGTGTGCGTTTACTGAGGGAGGGATTGAGACATCAGAGAGCACAGTTAGCATGTTGCTATCCCTCTGTCAGATCTCAGCTGTCACCAGGAAGTGATGGGTGTGTGTGTGTGTGTGTGTGTGTGTGTGTGTGTGTGTGTGTGTGTGTGTGTGTGTGTGTGTGTGTGTGTGTGTGTGTGTGTGTGTGTGTGTGTGTGTGTGTGTGTGTGTGTGTGTGTGTGTGTGTGTGTGTGTGTGTGTGTGTGTGTGTGTGTGTGTGTGTGTGTGTGTGTGTGTGTGTGTGACCGACCATATTTGGACCGCATGTCGACTGTGCAACATTTGAGACTCATGTAAACACATTATAATATGACCTAAGACAAAAGAAAGACCCCCACAGAATCAAAGTGTTTCTGGGACTAAAGCTTAACTTCATCTTTATCAACATATCATTTATTAGGTGTTAGGCGTAACTAGTACCTCTAGCTGACAGATGAATGCAGTGGAGACAAACACTATATTTCTGTCTGAGCTGAAAAGGAGTGGAAGATTAAAGAAGCTTAACATGGTCATACTCCATTAAAGTATATTAAATGTGCACTTTAGTCAGAGGGGGAGAAGTACTCAGATCTTGTACTTTAGTAAAAGTAGAAGTACTCAGATCTTGTACTTTAGTAAAAGTACTCAGATCTTGTACTTTAGTAAAAGTAAAAGTACTCAGATCTTGTACTGGAGTAAAAGTAGAAGTACTCAGACCTTGAAAATGTCCTTGCATACTTTCCAGGACTGACTGAACTCTACCAAGTGTTCCTCTCTTTCCCCAAATACTCTCTTCTCTCCAAAGAAGAAGGTGAGCATGAATCTGTTTCCAGGCTTCAGAGTTCCTCCTCCACACCGACCCTGATGTGCTTCTTATGCAAACTTCTTCCAAATCAGCTGGCCGGTTCCTTCTACCGGGGGCATTGCCCGATCCCGGGTGCCCCCCCACAGCCTTTGTCCAGCCATTCCCCCCCCCCAACTCGACCGTACATTAACGGATTTTTGCTGCGTTCTTCTCCTCTCACCTCACTGATCGAATGGCAAACGCGACCCGCCATCGGAGGGCCTCCGCCGGCCCGGCCTCGCGTCTGATGTCCTGGAGGAATTCATCCGATACATGTGCACTCTGGCTCGGATACATTTGTTGCCTGGAGACCCCCCAGCCTGGTTCTTACAAAACTTTAAGTTTTTGAACTGGTCTCTGGAGGAATGTAAGGGGAGTTTGAGGGGACTCTACCCGCCTTATGAAGCACTATTTTCGGATACATTTGATCACTTTTTAGTCTGCACTTTGAAGCTCCTGGAGCAGACAAAGATATGTGTATTTGCCTGAATGATGGAAATAAACAAAGAATGATATTTTAAAGGACATGACGGAGATAGGTGTATTTTCCTGGCTTTTTTGGAAATAAACCAAATGTGATATTGCAGGGCATTACGGAGCTCATTTACCAACATGGATTTACAAGGCTTACCAGGGGCACTAAGGTCTTACCCGGATGTCCTTATGTGTTTAGTCAGAGTGAGAGTGCTTACATTTGGGTACACAGCTTTGCCAGGCGCACCCACCCGTGGAAAGACGAATATGACAAAAAAGTTAAAGTGTGAACCTCCAGCACAGGGGGGGGTGCCGTGAAGAAGGTCGAAATATGGATGCCGATGGGCGGACGGTAAAGCACCGCAAAATCCACCCCCCTTTTAGGGTTACCAGGGGCATGAGGTTCTGGAGAGTGTGAGCATCTGGGTTTAGTCCGTGGGGGAGTGCTTAAGTCCGGGGACCCGGGGTCTCACGGTGTGCCAGGTTAGGGAGACATGCTGGAGGTCTGTAGTCCGTCCTTTGGTGGTCTGTGAGGGGCTACAGAGAGGTGCTTTTCGCGGTGTCTGTCCTGGAGGTGTGAAAAAACCTGTTTGCCCATGTTAGGGAGAGATGCTGGAGCTACTTAGTCCGTCCTTTGGGGCTCTGTGAAGGGCCACAGAGAGGTGGTTTTCACGGTCTCTCTCCTGGAGGAGTGAAATAACCTGTTTGCCACTGTTAGGGAGACATGCTGGAGGTCTGTAGTCCGTCCTTTAGTGGTCTGTGAGGGGCCACAGATAGGTTCTGTTCACGGTGTCTGTCCTGGAGGTAGCACAATTCGAAAAGGTGCAGTTGTGGTAGACGGCGACAAGCAGAAGTACTACATCCCTCCGTTTCTGGCTAAGGACGCTGAGAATGAATCGTTTTTACTTTTTTCAAAGGAGAGCTCCAGCACAGTCCAGGCCTTCGACGTGAACTCTCCGCTGGTTGAAACCGAAGGTAGCGCCATCTTCTACCGCCCGGGCCTGCTCATCAATCTCATCCCAGAGACGGACTTTGCCTCCTGTTATGTCGTCAACACCATCAGCGACACGGATAGCCACGCAGTGATCGTGGTCCACAAAGACTTCACTGATGGTGTTCATGTGAGAAATGATCCTTTGGAGAGTGCAGACTGGAAGGATTTGAAAGGGACAGACTTCCGCTCGGTTGCTTTTGCTCTGTCGTCAGGCAAAAGCGCCATCTGGCACACCTCCTCAAAAATGGCTGTCTACTTTGTGGGAAAAAAGGAAAATGCTCGGTTTGGGAACCCAGCAGCCATCCTCAGTCATATCCCAGGTATGAACATGAACCACATATTTGCAGATATATCTCCACCTTCAAACTGAACATTACCAAGTGGGTGGAAACTCAACTTTTACTCTCTGACGTTCATGGAATAGGGTTATTTCATAGATGCTGCATCACAAATCAGTCATAAGATAATCTCTCTGTCAATCAAGTCCAGCCAAAATATCAGCTCTAGTTTTCATTGTTTAGTCTAACTATGGATAAATGGACAAAAAACGGTATCTCCTCTTATTTGTAAATAAAACTACAGAGAGATGTTGGTTACTAGATTTCGTCAACAATATACCATGTTGAAGTGGCTGTGTATCTCAATGATGCTCGAAATGTCCCTTATAGGCCTACTTCTGTTTCCGGTTATTTTTATTTTGAAATTCAGTTCCCGACGGACGCCAAAATAAGCCCGAGATTATGGAATTAAACAAATAAATAAAAACAAGGATAATTGTGTGTTATTGGTGAGTAAAAAACAGTGTGTTATTTAGAAGAGAATAACAAATTAGAAGGAAAAAAAGATTTTAAAAAATACAGATTCTGAGGCTCTGAGCCCCATTTATTTTCCTCACAGACGACAAAAACAGTCAGATATTATACGATTTAAAATAAAAACAATAATCGTGTCTTGATATTGAGTAAGAACATTTTTTTGTGAACCCCACAGCTTCCGGTCTTCCAAGACCCGAACGGACAAAACGACGTGCTGCAGGCACGAAACATACTACCAGTAGAAATACATTGCTTTTAAAATCATTCTGTGTGACACGAAAAAAAGGGGAAAATCGTGTTGGTGAACACAAATCAATAGATTAAATGTCGTGATTAAAACACGAAATGCCGTGAGACTGGGTTGTAATGCGGTGTTAAGGAGCCGTGGTCATTTCACGTATTCTGTTGGGACCAGGTTGCCTTTATATCCCAACATTAGCCAACTTTAGCTTAGCGGTGGTGACGTGATGTCATGTGACTGTACTGTAGTTCCTTTATAGCCCAACATTAGCCACCTTTAGCTTAGCGGTGGTGACGTGAAGTCATGTGACCGTGCTGTAGTTCCTTTATAGCCCAACATTAGCCTCCTTTAGCTTAGCGGTGGTGACGTGAAGTGAAGTCATGTGACCGTGCTGTAGTTCCTTTATAGCCCAACATTAGCCTCCTTTAGCTTAGCGGTGGTGACGTGATGTCATGTGACTGTACTGTAGTTCCTTTATAGCCCAACATTAGCCACCTTTAGCTTAGCGGTGGTGACGTGAAGTCATGTGACCGTGCTGTAGTTCCTTTATAGCCCAACATTAGCCTCCTTTAGCTTAGCGGTGGTGACGTGAAGTCATGTGACCGTGCTGTAGTTCCTTTATAGCCCAACATTAGCCTCCTTTAGCTTAGCGGTGGTGACGTGAAGTGAAGTCATGTGACCGTGCTGTAGTTCCTTTATAGCCCAACATTAGCCACCTTTAGCTTAGCGGTGGTGACGTGAAGTCATGTGACCGTGCTGTAGTTCCTTTATAGCCCAACATTAGCCTCCTTTAGCTTAGCGGTGGTGACGTGAAGTCATGTGACCGTGCTGTAGTTCCTTTATAGCCCAACACTAGCCTCCTTTAGCTTAGCGATGGTGACGTGAAGTCATGTGACCGTGCTGTAGTTCCTTTATAGCCCAACGTTAGCTTTTTACTTCAGAAATCATAAAGTGATGTTAATATGTGGAGATTATTCCAGATTATTATTATTATTATTATTTATTATTATTATTTATTTCTCACACAGAAACAAAGCAAACACAACATTTTCCAACCAGGAGAAACGCTTTTGAAATCAGCTCACTCTCAGAGTTTCATGGATTATTCAAGAAGTTTTATTATTTTTTTGGTACATAGCAAATAACAGCATTTATTACAGTGATGTTGAACATCTTCATGATTTCTGGAGGATTCTGCTCTGTTCCGAATTTAAGACGATTTGCTTCATCGTAATCTGTGAAAACCAAATATGTCAAAACTCTTAATTATAAAATCGAGTAGAATTTGTGATGCAAAATGTAAGCAAAATCATCAAGAAATCAAGAAATGTCATTCTTCAGAACAAAATCAAGCAAATTCTTACGAAATAATGAACAATATTTTTGCTAAAATCTTAATTGGCAAAAGCAAAATTCTTCAGAAATGCAAAAAAAAAATTCTCAACAAAATCAATCAAAATTCTTATGAAGCAAAAACATTTCTCGCTTCCAAAATCCCAACTTGTTTACGGACAATGTTAACATTTTAAATACGAAATAATTAGTCTCCTGAATTTGGGAAAATCCTAAATCATAAAAATAATCTGAAGTCTTTAAAAAAAGTCAAATTCTAAAGAAATTAAAAAGTTTCATAAAAAAGTAAAAAAGTAATGATTACATATTATTGATCATCTTGTGAAATAAGTTCAATCCTCAATAATAACAAAACAAGCACATCTTGAACACGTAACAAAGCACATTACCTTTTAAAAACCTCAACCTCCTCATCCTCCTTGACCTCAGCGCTGCCTTCGACACCATCAATCACTCCATCCTCCTCACCCGTCTTGAAACCACCTTCAACATCACCGGCACTGCCCTCTCTTGGTTCACTTCATACCTCTCTGACAGAAACCAGTTCATCTACATCAATAACTGCAAATCCCCCACCGCTCCTCTCCCCCAAGGTGTCCCTCAAGGCTCAGTTCTCGGCCCCCTCCTCTTCATTCTCTACCTGCTTCCCCTTGGTCACATAATCCGCCGTCATGGACTTCAATTCCACTGCTTTGCCGACGACATCCAGCTTCTCATCTCCACCAAGTCCATCTCCACTGCTACCCACTCCATCCTGACAAACTGCATCACTGAAATCAAATCCTGGCTCCAACTTAACTTCCTGAAACTCAACTGCGATAAATCTGAAATAATAATCATTGGAAAAAAGAAGCTCACCACACCTATCCATAACTTCACCCTCAACATAGACGGCTTCCCAGTTCAAACCTCCCCTCACATCCGGAACCTAGGCATCATATTTGACCAAACCCTCTCCTTCAACCGATACATCAAACAGATCACAAAGACAGCCTTCTTCCACCTCAAAAACATCGCCCGTCTACGTCCATCCCTCTCTCCCACTGCTGCCGAAACCCTCATCCACGCCTTCATCACCTCCCGTCTGGACTATTGCAATAGCCTCCTCTATGGTTCACCTGCAAAAATCCTCAACAAACTTCAATATATCCAGAACTCCGCCGCCCGTCTACTCACCCACACCCGAATCCGTGAACACATTACACCCGTCCTCATCAAGCTCCACTGGCTCCCCACCGCCCAGAGAATTCAGTACAAGATCCTCCTGATGACGTACAAAGCCCTCCATAACCTGGCCCCATCCTACCTGACTGACCTCCTCCACAGACACACTCCCACTCGCTCCCTCCGCTCTGCCACTGCCAACCTCCTGTCCCTCCCCACCCGGACCAACCTCAAGTCTTGGGGCGACAGAGCCTTCTCCGTTGCTGCACCCACCCTCTGGAACTCACTACCCCAATCTATCAGAGATTCTTCCTCCCTCACAGCATTCAAAACATCACTCAAAACCCACCTGTTCAACACTGCATTCAACCACTGACCACCCCACTCCCCCCGTATTTTTTTCTGTTTTGTTTATCTCTTTTTGTATTTCTTTGTCTTTTTTTGTTGTGTTTTCTTAAATTCTCTGTGAAAGCGTCTTTGAGTTTCATGAAAAGCGCTATAAAAGTCCCATGTATTATTATTATTATTAAAAAGGAAACTTCTAGAAAATGATGTACATTTTTAATTACAAAGTTTTAGTATTTAATATCTTATGAATTTGGGAATGCTCTCCAATAGGTGGAGTTCTTAAAAACAGCTAAATTACTACAAAATACAGAAAATACCATCAAAATATAATAAAAATACTGAAAGGTTGAAAGTGATTACAAAACTGAGCTCAGTACATGTGAAATAAGAATATTAAAGAAAAGTTAAAATCTTATACATTTTGGCAAATTACAAATATAATCGGATTTCTCTAAAAAAGCTTTTTTTTTTTCACAAAATACAAACAATCTCTTTAGAACAAAATCAAGCTAAATTATTCTGAAATAACATTTTTCAATAAAAAAAACCATCAGCATTATTATGAAATAATAAGTGTTTGGACTATTTACTTTTGTTCAATTCCTATCTGTATATTGTTCATCTAAATCTGGTCCTGCTGCTGAAATGACCCATGTGACCCACAAGGGGATCAAATATCCTGTCTCGCTGATCAGATGAATTGATGTGAAAAACCTCAGGTTTTAAAAACTGTACTTTGTCTTATTTGTTGATTGAATATAAAAAAACCTTGTTGTGCTCGAGGTCTACAAATCCAACACTAGGTGGCGCTGTAACGCGTTCCTCCTGTTATCTCAGGAATCACTTAATTAGATTCAAACATTGGGTTTTGTAACACTGTTTCTAGAGGATATGTGAACATTAATATATGGCATTAATTGGCCAACTTAGTTCCTGAGCGGCCTGGGTTGGTGTGTCTGTGGTTTCAAACTGCACCGAGTTTTCTAAAACTAAACTAACTTGTGATGTTTTTTAAAGATCTTTCATCTTCAGTGGGAACCAATGGGCTTGGAGCTGACAGGAAGTCAGGAAGTCAGGAGGCACTCACACATTGCTGGTGACTTTCAGAGTGAAAGCTATATTTGCTAACGTTGGTTAAAAGCTGTAAGAGCTGATAAACCCATGTGTGTGAGAGGAGCTCCTTGGAGCTGCTACTCCGCTCCCTGAGCTCCTTCCTCTTCAGCAGGAACACCCAGGTAATCATAATCCAGCTCAATGTCCTCCTGTCGGCTCGGCCTCCGCCCCCTGGTGGCCTGGAGAGACATGACAGCAAACAGTGAGACTTTCTGCATCACTCCTGTTCAATAACACACACTGTTTCATTCAGTCAGTGGAACAACAACATGTTTCAGTCCCTCATCATTCAGTCAGTGGAACAACAACATGTTTCAGTACCTCATCATTCAGTCAGTGGAACAACAACATGTTTCAGTCCCTCATCATTCAGTCAGTGGAACAACAACATGTTTCAGTACCTCATCATTCAGTCAGTGGAACAACAACATGTTTCAGTCCCTCATCATTCAGTCAGTGGAACAACAACATGTTTCAGTCCCTCATCATTCAGTCAGTGGAACAACAACATGTTTCAGTCCCTCATCATTCAGTCAGTGGAACAACAACAACATGTTTCAATCCCTCATCATTCAGTCAGTGGAACAACAACATGTTTCAGTCCCTCATCATTCAGTCAGTGGAACAACAACATGTTTCAGTCCCTCATCATTCAGTCAGTGGAACAACAACATGTTTCAGTCCCTCATCATTCAGTCAGTGGAACAACAACAACATGTTTCAATCCCTCATCATTCAGTCAGTGGAACAACAACATGTTTCAGTCCCTCATCATTCAGTCAGTGGAACAACAACATGTTTCAGTCCCTCATCATTCAATCAGTGGAACAACAACATGTTTCAGTACCTCATCATTCAGTCAGTGGAACAACAACATGTTTCAGTCCCTCATCATTCAGTCAGAGGAACAACAACATGTTTCAGTCCCTCATCATTCAGTCAGTGGAACAACAACATGTTTCAGTCCCTCATCATTCAGTCAGTGGAACAACAACATGTTTCAGTCCCTCATCATTCAGTCAGTGGAACAACAACATGTTTCAGTCCCTCATCATTCAGTCAGTGGAACAACAACAACATGTTTCAGTCCCTCATCATTCAGTCAGTGGAACAACAACATGTTTCAGTCCCTCATCATTCAGTCAGTGGAACAACAACATGTTTCAGTCCCTCATCATTCAGTCAGTGGAACAACAACATGTTTCAGTCTCTCATCATTCAGTCAGTGGAACAACAACATGTTTCAGTCCCTCATCATTCAGTCAGTGGAACAACAACAACATGTTTCAGTACCTCATCATTCAGTCAGTGGAACAACAACAGCATGTTTCAGTACCTCATCATTCAGTCAGTGGAACAACAACATGTTTCAGTACCTCATCATTCAGTCAGTGGAACAACAACATGTTTCAGTCCCTCATCATTCAGTCAGCGGAACAACAACATGTTTCAGTACCTCATCATTCAGTCAGTGGAACAACAACATGTTTCAGTACCTCATCATTCAGTCAGTGGAACAACAACATGTTTCAGTCCCTCATCATTCAGTCAGTGGAACAACAACATGTTTCAGTACCTCATCATTCAGTCAGTGGAACAACAACATGTTTCAGTCCCTCATCATTCAGTCAGTGGAACAACAACATGTTTCCGTACCTCATCATTCAGTCAGTGGAACAACATGTTTCAGTACCTCATCATTCAGTCAGTGGAACAACAACATGTTTCAGTCCCTCATCATTCAGTCAGTGGAACAACAACATGTTTCAGTCCCTCATCATTCAGTCAGTGGAACAACAACATGTTTCAGTCCCTCATCATTCAGTCAGTGGAACAACAACATGTTTCAGTCCCTCATCATTCAGTCAGTGGAACAACAACATGTTTCAGTACCTCATCATTCAGTCAGTGGAACAACAATATGTTTCAGTCCCTCATCATTCAGTCAGTGGAACAACAACATGTTTCAGTCCCTCATCATTCAGTCAGTGGAACAACAACATGTTTCAGTCCCTCATCATTCAGTCAGTGGAACAACATGTTTCAGTACCTCATCATTCAGTCAGTGGAACAACAACATGTTTCAGTACCTCATCATTCAGTCAGTGGAACAACAACATGTTTCAGTACCTCATCATTCAGTCAGTAGAACAACAACATGTTTCAGTACCTCATCATTCAGTCAGTGGAACAACAACATGTTTCAGTCCCTCATCATTCAGTCAGTGGAACAACAACATGTTTCAGTACCTCATCATTCAGTCAGTGGAACAACAACATGTTTCAGTCCCTCATCATTCAGTCAGTGGAACAACAACATGTTTCAGTCCCTCATCATTCAGTCAGTGGAACAACATGTTTCAGTACCTCATCATTCAGTCAGTGGAACAACAACATGTTTCAGTCCCTCATCATTCAGTCAGTAGAACAACAACATGTTTCAGTACCTCATCATTCAGTCAGTGGAACAACAACATGTTTCAGTACCTCATCATTCAGTCAGTGGAACAACAACATGTTTCAGTACCTCATCATTCAGTCAGTGGAACAACAACATGTTTCAGTCCCTCATCATTCAGTCAGTGGAACAACAACATGTTTCAGTCCCTCATCATTCAGTCAGTAGAACAACAACATGTTTCAGTACCTCATCATTCAGTCAGTGGAACAACAACATGTTTCAGTACCTCATCATTCAGTCAGTGGAACAACAACATGTTTCAGTCCCTCATCATTCAGTCAGTAGAACAACAACATGTTTCAGTCCCTCATCATTCAGTCAGTGGAACAACAACAACATGTTTCCGTACCTTGCAGTAGAAGTAAAGTCCGACGATCCCCAGCAGCTGAGTCAGCGGCAGGACGACGGCTCGGATGATAAAAGGTTCTGGATCTGATTGAACACAAGGAGAGCATCACATCAAGAGTCAGCAAACACACAGAGACCTGAACCCACTTCAGCATGGAGACTCCTCTCTACAGTTATATTACAATAAACTACATCTTCTTAAGATCTTCATTCAAGCCCAACCCTTTCTCCTGTTCATACCAGACAGTAGGACTGTAGGGAGAAGCTGCTAGCTGTATCTGTTGAACACTCAGTACTCATGGCAATACTCCAATGTAAACTACAGCTGACTGGAGGATGTGTGTTCTGGATTCATGTCGTCACGGTTCATTGCACTTATTGTACGTTGCTCTGGAAAGCTATATTTGATGTAAGGGTGTGACTGCTTCAGGGCTCACAGTAAAACACTCAGTCCTCACCAGCGTTCTCCTGGGGAGCATCACGCTCTGTCCTACAGTAAACTCTAACAGCTCACCTGTGACGGTGACGGAGAGCAGACGGCTCTCAGAGGAGAAGTCCTGAGAAAAAGCAGAGACGTGATAAACACAGCTGTAGCTTCCCTGGTGGGCGGGCTCTGCAACCGGGAACAGGAAGTGGGCAGTGTGATTGACAGCTGGCTCTGAGTTGGAGTTGTTTGCTGAGTTGATGGAGGTGAAGTTGAGCTGGAAGGAGCCTCCTGGGTACTGAGGCTGGATGGAACAACTGATGGTGAAGGCGGAGCCTCTGAACACCTGGAACCCCTGCTGCTGGGCCCCGGAGACCCCATACATTGAGGAGGAAACAGAGATGTTGGGCTGAAACAGCTTATCTGGAGAGAGAGAGAGAGAGAGAGAGAGAGAGAGAGAGAGAGAGAGAGAGAGAGAGAGAGAGAGAGAGAGAGAGAGAGAGAGAGAGAGAGAGAGAGAGAGAGAGAGAGAGAGAGAGAGAGAGAGAGAGAGAGAGAGAGAGAGAGAGAGAGAGAGATTTACCTCCAACAACTGAAAAAATACCTGTTGTCAGGGACAAAGACACAGATCTCATAGCATCAGTCTGAGATACTCTGAACAGTAACCAGAGTCAACTAATGAAATTGATTGTCACAGATTTAAAAGTGATTTAAGAAATCTTTGTTTTTAATGAGATTATCCTGCTGAACTAAATGTGTAAATATCATAAACGTATGTTTGACACAGAGATTATTTTCTGCAAATAATCCAAAATCACATGGAGAAATCCCATTGGACCAGAAGATGCTGCCTTCATGGTCCAACACAGTATAAAGTGTACACCTTTTTTAATATGTAACCTATAACAAATGGTACCCTTAAGTGTTGTAATTTTTTGGAAGGCGGCATTTTGATGTTTAGGAATTTACACTTTAGAAAGAGGAATTAAAAACAAGTTGTCCTGGTGTTATCACCCCATTGCAAAAATCCCCTGGAACAAATCGTTTTTAAGACCTATATGTATTGATTGTTTGTTGTCTCTCTATAAAAGGCTTTATGTTACTTACTTTAGGGCGCTCACTGACTAGGAGGACAGCATGTTTCCAAGCAGTGAAAGAACTCAGAAGAATAGACATATGAATGTTGTGTTATATGTATTGGTTGGTTGACTCATCGCTTTCTAGACAGCGACTGCTTTTAATCTGTGACACCTCACGTTTCTACTCACCATGAATATGGAGTTTAGATTTGCAGATTGTCTCAAACACCTTTTGCTTGACTTCATCCAATCTGCTGAAGTCGTTGACGGTGAACACCCTCTCAGGTGTTCCTGTGATCTGCAGGAGCTCCAGATCGTGGACGTCTTCAATGCCGATGGCGAACACCTCGATGCCCAGAGCTCGGAGACGATCGGCGGCATCCTCAACGTCGTCATGAGAACTCCCGTCTGTGATCAGCACCAGATTCTGGGAGATCCCGGCAGATATTCGGCTGCCACGTGACGCCTCGAAATAACCCCTGATGGAGTCCAGGGCCAGTCCGATATATGTGTTTCCACCCCTCTGCGTCATGTTCAAGATGTGCTTGTTCACCACTTCCTGGCTGTTGAATTGGTTGAGGTAAAACTCATGGTTTACATCATCACTGAACTGGGCGAGTCCGACACGCACTAGATTCTCACTCACTTTGAAGCTGGCCACTAGATCTGTGGTGATCTTCTTCATGATGGTGTAGACCTCCTGGCTGAAGCTGCTGGACTGATCGAGCAGGAAGACCAGGTCGGCCTGCTGTTTCTCACAAACTGCAAAAGCAAAGAGAGGTTTCTACATAGTGAATAATCAAGTATACAAAAGGCACACTTCAAGTTATTTTAATACATTCTCGCCAGTTTACAACAGCATTGCTCAACCTTTTTGTGTTGCGACATCCTGGAATACTACTGTTGGTGTACATAACCAACTCTAATGCAAACGCATTGATTGTTTGTATACTTTCTACACATTCAGTGGTAGATGCATGTGATTACTGTGTGTCCCACAGCTAAACAAGATGAAATAACTGCTAGAGGTGATGTCTTGTTAAAGGCTATCCCGATATAAAATATGCGTTTGTAGATTCAAATATGTTGTTTTATTTGTATCTCGAGACCTACATTTTTGTATATCGCTACCCCCAGGTTGAGAACCACTGGCCTACAACACTGAGTTGTACTGTGGTTTAAGGTTGCTGTGGCCCTTACCGGTCATTGCCACTGTGAACACCATCTACATTCCCAACTTCACTTATGAATACAATCCCAAATTGCTCGACAGACATAACTGGCTGATATTTGCCTTAAATGCTGGCAGATATATACTTTAGGAAATTTGAGGTTTATTCATTTATATATGATTAACAGACGATCCTCAACCTTATCATTTTACTGTAGTCACCTTATGCCTTGTCAGCTCTAGGGTACTTCTACATTGCTTTATTATGTCTTCGTACTTCAGTTCTGGGAATCATTTATATTACTTTACATAGCGTCGCCACCTTTATAGACCTTTACTTGCCAAAAAAACAGTTTGTAAACTTTTGAATTACTTAATATTAAGTTCTAACGGTTTTTTTCAGGCGAGAAAATAACTCTTACTCTTCTTACAATCTGTCAGGAAGTAGAAACACAAATGGGGTCAGAAGGCATGTTAAAAGGAACATTGAAGAACTACTTAGGTTAGAGTGAACATATCAATGATGTTCTTTGGTGTATTTTGGATGTTTTCCTTTTATGTTATGGAAGTTACCGAAATGATCTGCTATTGTGTTGTCCTACCTGTGTTTGTACAGAGCTCCAAGACCAACTCGGTCTCCAAGTCCTTCAGCGCATCAAAGTTCTTCTCAGAATAAACCCTGTGAGAATAACCGCTGATCTCCTTCAGCTGGGTGGGGTTGTGATTCTTCACTCCGATGGCGTAGATCTCCACTCCCTTGTTCCTCAGAGCCTCAGCGGGACCCCTGACGTCATCTTGTGCCTTGCCGTCTGTAATCACTATCAGATTCTGCCTCATGCCAGGACGCCCTCCTCTGGCCGCATCGAAATACCTTGAAACCTCTGTGATGGCCTTTCCTGTGCTCGTAGCTTCATTCATCTGCTTCATATCATCAATGGCTCTCAAAATGTCATCTTTGCTGTAGTATTGGTTGAGGGGAAACTCCAGATTGTAGCTGGTACTGAACTGCATGACACCGACGTGCACTTTGTTCTCCCCGATGGTCGACTTGCTGATGACAGATTTCATGAAGTTTTTAATTTTCTGAAACTCTTCCTCATCGATGCTCTCGGAGCTGTCAGTGAGGAAAAAGATGTCGCCCTGTATGTCTCTGCAGGCTGTGGACAAAGTAGCACTGTTAGTGTTGTGGTCCACCTTTCAATGCTTTACTTGTTGTAAACTTGCCCATTCATGGAGTTCAGCCATCAAATTTACATTTGAGTTTCACATTTCCCCATGCCAATTCCATTCCAACTCGCGTCAAACTAAATATTTGATAGGTTTTAAGATATCAACTTAATACAGTTTGTTCGTAGAGCTCGTTTTTCAAATCAACTCCATTATTGAAAGTTGCAAAGTCAACGATTAACAGTATATGAAAAAACTAGCACAAAAAAACCCAGAGATAAAGGACCTTGGCCCAAGATTTATTCTGAGCTAAGTTTAAAATATTTCTGACATTTTATAGAACAGCTAACATACAAAGAATTGCTGAAATGCCTTTTAAAACCTTCGTCCAGTTTCTTACCCTCTGTAGAACAGATGTCGGTGATGATGTCGTCCTTGATTGGAGTCAGATTGTCAAAATGATTGGCAAAGAAAGTCCTCTTGGGGTCGCCAGCGATCTCTAGCAGCTGGACTGGATCTGCACTTTTCACCCCGATGGCGTATACAGTGACTCCCTGCGCCCTCACCTGTTCTGCAGGAACCTTCACCTCATCAGCGGACTTTCCATCAGTGATCACCACCAGGTACTCTGGGGCTTCGTGAGCACGCGTGTCCAGCGCTCGTTTATAGTGTGGGACCATGGAAGTCAGTGCTCTCCCTGTTTCTGTCCCGCCTCCTATTTGTATAATTGCCTCTACGGCATTCTCCAAACTCTTCACATCTGAGTGTGCTGTCAGATCAAACTCTAAATCTGGGGAATGTGCGTATTTCACAACCCCTATGCGGACATGTTGTGGACCAATGTTGAAGGTATTTAGAAACTCAATCATGAACTTCTTCATGTCCTTGAAGTCGTTGGGGTAAATGCTTCCTGATTCATCAATGAGGAAGAAGATGTCTGCTTCCTCCTTTTGCACGCAGCCTGGAAAAGGAAAAATATTGAGTTATTCACCCAATGAATGAATTACTGCTACATTGACTTAACTTACCTAAAACACATACTTGTAATGTTCATGGTGGGATGAAGTTATTAAAGCTCAGCATGATGTGATGTAATGTGTTTAAATCAGTGGTTCGCACCTTCTTTGATGGCGTTTCCTCTTGAACTGACAGATATTGCTGACCGGAGGATGTTTTGGCACAGACTTTTCTGCAGGCTCTGCTCCAGAGATTTCAGCTTGGCAAAACTGTCCACGATGAACTTGTGTTTATTCGTAGGATAAGACGCCATCTCCACCAGCTGGGCACGGTTGGCATCTTTGACTCCTACGGCGTAAACAGTGACACCGGCCCGACGAAGCTCAGCCGCCGGCGTGCTCACGCTGTCCTGCGATTTCCCGTCTGTGATCACCACCGCCACCTGCTGGACACCAGAATCCTTCCTGCTTCCTTTTTGCTTGATGAAGACCTTCTCCAGGGCGAACTTCAGGGCCTCTCCAGTTTGTGTGCCGCCTCCATGATAGGGCAGGATCTTGATGTACTTCAGCAATTCGTCCTTGTTGTTGAAGGTGTTGAGGTAGACCTGTGCGGTGGTTATTTCGTTGTACATCACGATGCCCACTCGCACTCTGGATCGACTGACTTTCAGGCCGTTCACAATCGAGTGCAGGAAACTGCGCACGAGCTGGAAGTTGGGGGCTCCTATACTTCCAGACCCATCGACGATGAACACAATGTCGGCCAGTTTGGCCGCTTTGCAATCTGTGGAAAGGGCGTGCATTATCATAGAATAATTATCACCAAATAACCATTTACCAACATTCAAATTAAAAAGACAGACTCAGACGTGGAATACTTATTGCTTTTAACTTTGTTGACTTCTTATTGCTATACTATAATAATTGTTTTACAACAGTTCTTCCAATAATAGATTCAGATATACTGCATAATATCTTTTCAGAGGAATTTGTCATTTTCCACTTTGGACCTTATATATTTCTTGTAAACTTTAGTTTATGTAATAAGAGTTTGCTTTAAATATATGAGTATATTTGCTCTTATTTGACATCGTACTTTCTCTTACTGTGTTTATGTATTCACTATTATAGACCAAAGCTAATTCTTTGTGTCTGAACATAGCACAAGTACATTTATTTAATATTGAAAACTTGCAACGCACAAATTCATAAAGGACATCTCAAACTAAAGTTACGTTAAATGTGTAATGTTTGAATTCATGTTATTACCATCTAAGGCAAGATCTGTTTTGTTGATGCATCAGTTGAAAGTACACTGTCAAAGCTCGCAATGTAATCAAACTGGTTTACTCATTTGTCAGAAACACGTATCAGAGATCTATTGATTGCGTTTCTTTAAGGCGTTTGTTTTCACTTATTTTAAATACCTGCTCTTGCTTCGTATTTCTCTTGAAACAGGAGGAATTTAATTTGTATCTTTGTTTCTCATGGCTTTTTAAATTATTATTGTGAAATGTTTTGAGAGCCCCCCTGAAACAAGATAGCTAAATTAAAGGGGCTTATTCTTGAAATTCTTTCTTCATTCAGCATATGGAAAGAGACCGACAGTGAATCAATTGTTGTAAAAGGCATTTTCAAAGGTGCCATAAGAACATTATAAATGACAGTAATATTCAGTCATAGCATCATTTCATTACCTCCAGTGAGAGCAGTCTCCGCTTCCTCTGTTTCAAAAGCAGCCCTCATTATGGGTACAATGTTGGTGACGGACTGGTATATGTACGGTGGAGTGGCAACGATTCTCATTTCCTGCATTGATGCACCGAGGCTCAACCCAACCACGGTTATTCCAGAAGATTTGATCAGGCGGGACTCCCTATACACGGGATCATCAGAGTCTTTCCCACTTATAACCACCAGGAACGGTCGGTAGCCTTGTTCAGCACGGCTTCCCGCATCACTCGTGAAGAGGTTGGTGCTGGCGTACATCAGCGCTTTGCCCAGATTACGAGGCTCGTTGGGTTGCAGTTTACGCTGGCGGAAACGCTTCACATCATTGAGCGTCTCGTTTTTGGTTTGGTGGGCATTAAGAAGATGTTCCACCTTGACATCCTGACCGTACTGAGCCCAGCCCAGGCGGTAGGCGGACGCTCCGATGTTAAGCTGATTGGCGAGTCGGGTAAGGATGCTCCTGATCTGCTGAAACTCTGCTGCAGTCACGCCACTGTCCACCAGGAAGAAGATGTCTGCAAACCTTTCTGCCAAGGCTGAGAGAAAACACAGGAACAAGAACAGTGAGAGATCTGCTGTTAGTGTGCTCTGTATAGAATACAAATAATTAACGTTATTTAATTACTTTTCAGACCTAGACTATGCTGCTTATTGGCTGGTTGTTTTCTTATGAATATTGTGTTTGCAAGATAAATAACTTTCTAATCCTTTGCCTTACCTTGCTTCTGATCCTCCACTGAGACGCACACAGTTTTCAGCAGACTGTCTTTCAGCGTCTGCAGAGCCGCGTAGTTACTGATGGAGGACAGGAAGCGCTTTGGAGGCCGGTTGGCGATGGACTCGAGCTCCAGCAGGTTGGCTGCTCCCACCCCGATGCCAAACACGATGACTCCCTGCTGCCTCAGGCGCTGGGCGGGTGCGATCACATCGTCCGTGGAGTCTCCGTCCGTGATAACCACAGCGATCTGAGGCACCCTTTGGCCGGCTCTGCTCCCTGCTTCCTCCGTGAAATACTGCGTCTGGAGGAAGTCGATGGCCTTGCCTGTTTCCGTGCCTCCTGTTCGGTATTGAAATGTGTCCACCGCCTCCAGCAGGGATGTCTTGTCCATGTGATCCTTCAGCAGGAACTCCTGGTAGGTTTCATCGCTGTACTGAGCCAGGCCGATACGAAACTTGTCGGGCCCGATGTCGAGTCCTGTGACCACACTTCGGAGAAACTTTCGCACTTCCTGGAAGTTACTGATCCCGATGCTGGAGGATCCGTCCACCAGAAAGACCATGTCCGCCACGCTGGCTTTGGCACATTCTGGACAGGAGGGAGAACAAAACTAGGATTGTGAAGAAAAGGAAGGGAAGCCAAACAAATGGAAGTGCGCTGCTCTCCTGCACAGCGTGTCTCGGTAGGCTCCACTCTTTTATTTATTTCTGTTTGTGTAAATATTGTCTAAACTTTATTGCGTATGTTTGAAATGTCCTTGTGCACGACCATGCTCTCTATTCTGTGACTTATATTTCTAAATGTGAACCACATCTGGTACTGCAACACAGCCTCTTATGTCAACACCAAGCAACTTATGCTGTTTGAAAGGAGGAGAGGCATTCAGGATGGCCTACACTAGTGCAATACATACATTACATACAGGGCTGCCCCTGGCCAAACTGGGGTCCTACGCCAATTCTTTAGAAAACAATTTGAGATAATTGAGCATTCAAAGTCTTTATTAATTTGGATGAGGATTATTACATATATTATAACTTTATCACAAAAAAAGATTTAAACTTCCTTTGTTTAATGTGATATACCTTTTTTATTTGTACATATTAATCATACATGCTACATATATTAGACCCTCCAGAAAAACGCGATTCTGGGATCGCAGAATTTACGCATAATCAGCAAAATGGCGCAGATTTTTAAAAGGCCGCATAATACCCGCATTTTTCCACACAAAATTGAGAAGAAAAAAAAGTTAACTCGTCTTGACGTGACGTCATCAGCTCGCGCATCACAGAATGTAAACAACACTGTATAGAGCTCATTTACCAACGAACATTTCTACTAAAGACCGGGCCAAAAGTGGGGGGAAACTATTCTGCACCCCGTGCAACTGTGTGTTGGAGCATAAGAGAAAATCGACGGTGACGACCCACTTTGATTCATTCAAACATTCTAAAATGCTTTCTGCTGCTGCGGACAAGAAAGCCAAACAACTCACGTTCACGAGGCATCAACGTCCAAAACCCTTTAGAGGGCTACAAGAAACGAAGTGAGTAGCCTACAAGATTGAAGCTGGTCAGATAACGAACGAGTAAATGAAAACAGAATGAGGCGGAGAAGTGTGTGTGTGTGTGTGTGTGTGTGTGTGTGTGTGTGTGTGTGTGTGTGTGTGTGTGTCTGTGTGTGTGAGATTAAAATAGCCCAATTGCTTTTACAATAAATAAACATTGAATGTGTTTAATTGAATAGTACAGGGGTTTAACGTTAGTGGCAGGTTGTGTGTGAGAGAGAATAAATAAGACAGCCCAATATTTTAAAAAATGGTTATTCTTTTCCCCCGCATATTTAGCATATTTCGCAACTTCCCGCAATTTCACCGCATAAAATCACATAAAAACCCTGCATGTTTAATCGCATAATCAAGGATTTTAGCCCACGTTTTTCTGGAGGGTCTAATATATTGTAAGGAGTAAAGAAAGGGAAAAAATACATATCTTTAAAATGTTAATTTAATTTCTGATTTATTTTTTAGACCCCAATTATTTCTCGGGTCGATTTCACCTGAACAGTACCAATGGCTGCAAAATGTGAAGTTAACCCTTATGTTGTGTTCGGGTCTCCCATGACCCGTTTCAAGTTAGGGTTAGTAATGTGTTTGGGGCCATAAAATACAATTACAACAGGACTGTATGGTTATGAATGCATAATAAGTTAGTTATGATTAGTAGTTGAAACAGTATTGGATGATAGTCATTATTTTTGAGTGTTTTGGACTGAGATAAATCATGGGTCAAAATAAACTAACCCTCGCGAACACAACACAATGGATAATACAAGCGTTGAAGAGTAACAGGGTGAATAAACTGAGCACGTTACCTGTTGAGGTGAGTTCTCCTTCAGCCTGGAGTCCTGAGGAGAAACCAGAAGATAAGGTAAACAGAGTTTCCTATCATCTCAGGAACACGTCAGTGTACTCACTCTGGAGTCATTCCACCAGTTTACTCTAGCTGAGAAGAACACGTTCACACAGAGAAGTCACATATTCAGAGTTAAAGCAACCGTTCACTTTAGAGAACATGCTCCTTCAGTTCAAATGAGTCATGGTGCACCATCATCACACTGAAACATGTTCTACAGCAACAATTACATCAGGAGGAACCACAGAGGAGAGCAGGGGGAAAAAATCATAAACTTAACAAACAAAAGACCTTTGGGGACATGGATGATAGCTCATATATGAGACTTCAAAGGTCTTTTATTTTGAAACTCTACATCAGAATGTCCTGATTTTTTCTGAGTGACTAGATGGGATGTCCTGCTATCACCCTGAAGTGAAATGAGTCTTTAATACTGGACAGATTTTGTTTTATTCTCATCTAAACACAGAGGGATGATTTTTTTTTTACTCTACCGTAATGCATAGGATATTCGCGCACCGCAATTTCACGTGAGGGCTGGCTTGACTAGGTTTTCCCGAGTGGAGGCTGGCTTGACCGCAGTTAGTTTAGCATACTCAGCCCGACTCAGCCTGGTTGTTCCTGGCACTAGAACCACGATTTTATGGGGCCATTACATCACTAGAAGTCCCAATTTAAGAGGTAATTTCTCCCCCCGAATATTTTTTACTCACTATATCAACAGCCCCACCAAAAATACTTTCCACCAGCCACCACTGCAAACTAGTGAATGTGTCAGATGTCTGTGTCTTACTTAGAAAACCGTGTGCAGTGTTTTGCAAAAAGTGCCAAGTTGAATTTCAGATTGGGTGCAGAGCTGAAAATGTGTTTAGAGTTTTAGAGATTTGAGGTTTTTCTCTTTGAGTGTGGGTTTAAATAATTATGCTTTATGTGAGATTTTTGTTTGTTATCAACGGAAAAAACTGTAACAGATTAGAGAGTGAAGAAGTCTATAAATAAATATAAATACTAATGAGTCTTAATGAGTTCTGATCAGTCAGGATGATGTTCATGAATACAGACTGAGTGGATGCACAAGAAGCCTAACTCTCATTTACAGTCATTCACAATAAAGAATAATGGTGTAGGCAGACTCATTCAAAGAGTCAATAATAGAGATCAGTGTGAATGATATCATAGAGGTGTTAGAACGTGTTAGAGGACACACACTTTGAGTTGGCTCTACACAAATATCAATGCCTTCATATAACTGAGTATAAACACACTGAGGGGATGCTCAATACAACATTTATTAACACAAAGACAAATAGAATTGTGTGTGTGTGTGTGTGTGTGTGTGTGTGTGTGTGTGTGTGTGTGTGTGTGTGTGTGTGTGTGTGTGTGTGTGTGTGTGTGTGTGTGTGTGTGTGTGTGTGTGTGTGTGTGTGTGTGTGTGTGTGTGTGTGTGTGGGGAACAGGCAAGGCAGGCAACTGCTTGGGGCCCCGGACCAGAAGGGGCCCCCAAAGAAGGTAGATTAAGAAGGTCCACAGCAACGACAGCATGAAACACCCTTTAATTACTGCAACGACATGTCAGGAAACCCCCTCAAGGTGGCCCCATGCAAAACGCTGCTTCTTATCACTTACGTTTTCTTGCCGGGGGGGGGTCAGCAATGTAACTTGCTCTGTGTGTGTGTGTGTGTGTGTGTGTGTGTGTGTGTGTGTGTGTGTGTGTGTGTGTGTGTGTGTGTGTGTGTGTGTGTGTGTGTGTGTGTGTGTGTGTGTGTGTGTGTGTGTGTGTGTGTGTGTGTGTGTGTGTGTGTGTGTGTGTGTGTCCACAAGTGTTACAGTTTTGATTTCACAACATCATGATGCATTCTAATTGGCTAAGGCACTTCTGTGCTGAAAACGCTGTGTTACGATTGGCTTAGGGTTCATCCCACAGGAGTTAACCTTTGGTGACCTGGGTTACATGTGCTCGAGAATCGTACATTAGAAAAAGGTCAATCTAATGATCTGTCTCTAATAGGAGGGTGTTCGAGCTCCCTGTGAGGTCTGTCTGTGAGCGTGCCTGTGTGTGTGGGTGTGTGTAGCTGGCCATCAGTGTGGGAGCAGTTTGTTATTGACTGAGAGATCACTCAGATATTATAATTAATAAAGTGGATTCTTACCTGAGCCCCGCAGCATCAGCAGCAGCAGCAGCAGCAGCTGATCCATGTCTGTCTCTCTGCAGTCTCTACGCTCTGCTGTGTATCAGCGTCCAGGGAGAGGTGGAGCTTCACTGGAATATCATATATTAATATATCTTTATATCTGATCGTATTTATATCTGATCATCACTTCACGCTCTCTTCTCTCTTCAGCTACACGTCACACTAAAACAACAAGTCCTGGTTGACTTTAAAACGATTCAAATGATGTTCAAAGCCGCAAATCAACAACTACCTCCTAATATCAGGGACTTTTCACACGGAGAGGAAACACACATGTTGAGAGGAAACTGCTTTTTCATACGAACAAATTCCAAACTTCATTGCATCTCATCAAGAGGTGTTGGTCTGTGGAGTCCCTGTAATGATGAACGGACACATTGTACACGTCTATCTAAACTGAACGTTTTATTTAGGAGCCAGATCCTGAATGGTTCTGAGCAGGACCTGTGGGGGGGGGGGGGGCAGAAACGTGTTGTTTAAGTTTCGTCTTGCCCCTGTTGAACATGACAGACACTATTTGAGAATTCATTTTATTTAAAAAAAAATGTGTACCTTGAAAAAAATAAATATATTATTATTATTGTTGCATGTTTTGTTTCTGACTAAAAATAAATACAAATAAAGAAATCATGGCATCAGAGGCAAATGATCCAACGCTAGTCTTTAGAAGGAGAACAAGTAAACATAAATGTGCAATTTCAAATGAAACTCTTTTTACACACATACAGAATAACTAAAACATTGAATCAACTAAAGAACTAAAAGCCAGACTGAACAAAGTGTGTGAAAAGAAGGACTCTTCAGAGATCAGAGTCACAGCAGAGGACCAGAGTCCTGGAGGAACAGGTTCAGGTGGAACCAGCTTGGTTCTGACTATGGAGAGGTTCTGTAACCCTCTTTGATAAAGACTCAACATGATTGGTTAGCTTGATTTGAGGTGTGGACTCTCAGGAACCCCCCTTGTTTCAGACAAACCCCCCCGCTGTGTGAAGGCCTCTGCAGTGAGTCACGTGATCAGGTGTTTCTGTAGGCCATGATCTCAGTGTGACCAGCGGGTCGTGCTGCCGTCCAGTCGCTCTCTGTGTTCATCAGTGTGAGGTCTATAGAAGGAGACAGACTCTCTCTGAGGACGTCTTGATTCTCTGTCCCTGCCTTTGTTCAAACGCTCCATTAAAGGAAAGGCAAAGAAAGGTTATTGATAAAAGATCTTTCAACACGAGGCCATTCAAAGTGCTTTAAGAGCATCAAGAGACAGAGATATTAGAATATAGATTCAAGTGTCGCTCACTTCCCTGAGCTTCCTTTCTGAGGAAGTGATCATGAAGACGCTGATGGATCACAGATTACAGAAACCGTTTCTTGTCTCCATGACGACCAGGGCGCCCTATCAGATTCAAGCTGTCAGTGTGAGCAACAACTTGTGAGGCGTTCAGGGTCTGAGGATGCCTTCAGGTACTTTATAATAATAATAATATTAATACATTTCATTTATTTAGCGCACTTTAGAAACAGCGTCATCTCAAGGTGCTTCACAAAGCTATCAGGAGAACAGAATAAAACTAATACAATAAAAAGATATCTTTATAAACTTTATAAACTCACACTCATTGGCCCGGACCATTTTCTGTGAACAACGTTTTCAATGACCACACACTGTACACCCCCACACACACACACACACACACACACACACACACACACACACACACACACACACACACACACACACACACACACACACACACAAAGTGAAGCTCTGAAAGGCTGTGTGTTAACAGGGCTGAAGTGTAGACTCACATCAATGTTGTAAATGCTCTAAAAAAATACTTAAGAAAAATCCTTTATTTGTACTTTTATCGTGATTTAGTTTAAAAAAAGTTGTTTAATAAATAAAAACAAATATTTGTTGTTTATTTATAATTGTGATCCATCAAAGGTAAAGGGCAAACATGAACCTTACATGCTGTCTGTATGCTTGTAGTTGGGATAAAGGGAACATCTGTTGAGTATTTCTACTTCCAATGGTTTGGTTGTGTTCGTTTACAAACCCAGAAGCTCAGCGGGACTCCAGACCCCCGAACACCGGCTGAATAACAACGATATGAACGCCATCCAAGGGTTAAAGTGAACTCAGAGAACCAGGACCACTCTCAGGGGGCTCTGGAAGGTACAGCACCCCCCCACTGTAGATACCGATGTGCAAAGCGTGTGAGTATAGAACGATGCAGCACACTGGTATTCTCAACCTTTATACAGCATGACGTGTTGAAGCCTATATGATGATTGGATGCACGTGTCAGAGTCCTGTGAACAGTGTGTGTTTACTGAGGGAGGGATTGAGACATCAGAGAGCACAGTTAGCATGTTGCTATCCCTCTGTCAGATCTCAGCTGTCACCAGGAAGTGATGTGTGTGTGTGTGTGTGTGTGTGTGTGTGTGTGTGTGTGTGTGTGTGTGTGTGTGTGTGTGTGTGTGTGTGTGTGTGTGTGTGTGTGTGTGTGTGTGTGTGTGTGTGTGTGTGTGTGTGTGTGTGTGTGTGTGTGTGTGTGTGTGTGTGTGTGTGTGTGTGCGTGACCATATTTGGACCGCATGTCGACTGTGCAACATTTGAGACTCATGTAAACACATTATAATATGACCTAAGACAAAAGAAAGACCCCCACAGAATCAAAGTGTTTCTGGGACTAAAGCTTAACTTCATCTTTATCAACATATCATCATTTATTAGGTGTTAGGCGTAACTAGTACCTCTAGCTGACAGATGAATGCAGTGGAGACAAACACTATATTTCTGTCTGAGCTGAAAAGGAGTGGAAGATTAAAGAAGCTTAACATGGTAATACTCCATTAAAGTATATTAAATGTGCAGTTTAGTCAGAGGGGGAGAAGTACTCAGATCTTGTACTTTAGTAAAAGTAGAAGTACTCAGATCTTGTACTTTAGTAAAAGTACTCAGATCTTGTACTTTAGTAAAAGTAAAAGTACTCAGATCTTGTACTGGAGTAAAAGTAGAAGTACTCAGACCTTGAAAATGTCCTTGCATACTTTCCAGGACTGACTGAACTCTACCAAGTGTTCTTCTCTTTCCCCAAATACTCTCTTCTCTCCAAAGAAGAAGGTGAGCATGAATCTGTTTCCAGGCTTCAGAGTTCCTCCTCCACACTGACCCTGATGTGCTTCTTATGCAAACTTCTTCCAAATCAGCTGGCCGGTTCCTTCTACCGGGGGCATTGCCCGATCCCGGGTGCCCCCCCACAGCCTTTGTCCAGCCGTTCCCCCCCCCCAACTCGACCGTACATTAACGGATTTTTGCCCATTTTTGCTGCGTTCTTCTCCTCTCACCTCACTGATCGAATGGCAAACGCGACCCGCCATCGGAGGGCCTCCGCCGGCCCGGCCTCGCGTCTGATGTCCTGGAGGAATTCATCCGATACATGTGCACTCTGGCTCGGATACATTTGTTGCCTGGAGACCCCCCAGCCTGGTTCTTACAAAACTTTAAGTTTTTGAACTGGTCTCTGGAGGAATGTAAGGGGAGTTTGAGGGAACTCTACCCACCTTATGAGGCACTATTTTCGGATACATTTTATCACTTTTTAGTCTGCACTTTGAAGCTCCTGGAGCAGACAAAGATATGTGTCTTTGCCTGAATGATGGAAATAAACAAAGAATGATATTTTACAGGACATGACGGAGATAGGTGTATTTTCCTGGCTTTTTTGGAAATAAACCAAATGTGATATTGCAGGGCATTACGGAGCTCATTTAACAACATGGATTTACAAGGTTTACCAGGGGCACTAAGGTCTTACCCGGATGTCCTTATGTGTTTAGTCAGAGTGAGAGTGCTTACATTTGGGTACACAGCTTTGCCAGGCGCACCCACCCGTGGAAAGACGAATATGACAAAAAAGTTAAAGTGTGAACCTCCAGCACAGGGGGGGGTGCCGTGAAGAAGGCCAAAATATGGATGCCGATGGGCGGACGGTAAAGCACCGCAAAATCCACCCCCCTTTAGGGTTACCAGGGGCATGAGGTTCTGGAGAGTGTGATCATCTGGGTTTAGTCCGTGGGGGAGTGCTTAAGTCCGGGGGCCCGGGGTCTCATGGTGTGCCAGGTTAGGGAGACATGCTGGAGGTCTGTAGTCCGTCCTTTGGTGGTCTGTGAGGGGCTACAGAGAGTTGTTTTCGCGGTGTCTGTCCTGGAGGTGTGAAAAAACCCTGTTTGCCCATGTTAGGGAGAAATGCTGGAGCTCTGTAGTCCGTTCTTTGGTGGTCTGTGAGGGGCCACTGAACGGAGAAGCGGAGAGAAGGGGCTCGAAAAAGCTCAACCTGTTGGCGCTTCGGGCCGAAGCCCCGGACACTTTTCCACTTCTCCGTTGCAACTTACAACGGAGAGGGGAAACCAAGCTTCCCCTTCTCCGTCAAAAAAATTCATTCATCCATTTGAGACTACTGTCTGCACGAAATCGGAAACCCGGTTTTTGAGAGGACTCAGAAAAAAAACGGGTGTCTGATTTCATTGAGGAATGTATCTGCTCCATGTGCACTCAGGCCCGGATACATCTGTTCCCTGGAGACCCCCAGCCTGGTTCTTACCAAAACTTTACATTTTTGAACTGGTCTCTGGAGGAATGTTAGAGTAGCGTGTTTAGATATGTGTTAGAGTAGCGTGTTTTGGTTTCCCTGTGTTAGCTGCATTTCCCTGCGGCCTCTCCCATTAGCAGTGATTAGTAGTAATTAGTAGTGTAGCCAGGTGTGGATTTAGACTCCCTTTTAGAGCCCTCTTTCTGTTTAGCAGTTTACCTGTGCCCTTTTGGCTCTTTAGTTTGTCTTAGGCTATATTTGTCCTCGTTTTGTTGTATACCTGTTTCTTATTCCATTAAACGCTATTATAATTAATTACCAATACCATTCTGGTGTGTGTTGCCTTCCTCATCCCTAGTGAGTTCGTAACAGATGCCGATGGGCGGACGGTAAAGCACAGCAAAATCCACCCCCCTTTTAGGGTTACCAGGGGCATGAGGTTCTGTAGGGTGTGATCATCTGGATTTAGTCCGTGGGGGAGTGCTTAAGTCCGGGGGCCCGGGGACTCACGGTGTGCCAGGTTATGTAGGTGTCCATGTCAGGGACACATGCTGGAGGTCATTAGTCCGTCCTTTGGGGGTCTTGGAGGGGCCACAGAGAGGTGATTTCCCCGGTCTCTGTCCTGGATGTGTGAAATAACCTGAGTCCCCATTTCAGGGACACATGCTGGAGGTCTCTCTCCCAAGAGTGGACGTCCATTGCCTCTAAATAGGGGTAAAATTAGGTCTGTCACTTTGGGTAACCGCACCACTGTCGGACGTCTCCCGAGAGTGGACGTCCATTGCCTCTAAATAGGGGCAGCCCTCTTTTGCTCCACACTGGTTGCTCCCCTCCATTTACCATAGCTGCAAGCCAGCAAGTAGGTAAATCAATACAACTCCACTTCAAATGGATCATCTGCTGGGTCCATATGTGGTTGGTTCATTCTGTCAGGGTTGGGGAAAAATAGGACCCAAATGCAGATTGATGAGGGTAGCGGGTTTCAAAATGAAACGAAAGGGGAGCTTTATTTACAAAAGCTGAAAAAAACATGAATCCATGAACAGGTACTGTAGCACGAGGTAGCATCCAAACAGAAGGTGACTGTAACCAACATGAAGGGAGACATGAAAGACAAACAATGAACCAAGACCGAACACAGGAAGAGACTAAATACAGGGAGGGGTAATCAGGAGACGAGAAACAGCCGGGCAGGGAAGGGGAAACACAAGGGCAAGAGGTGAACACAATCAGACAATCAGACACACCAGGGAAACTAACGACAGGAAGGAAGACAAGACACAGGGAGAACAGAATCGCAAAATAAAACCATGACAAGACAGACCAAACTAAAACCGTGACATAAAACTAAGATCGTGACATATGCTCTGCTCAATATGGGCTTAATAAGGCAATAGTACCACAAGAATAGTAATTCTCCCATAATAACACAAATATGATCTATTCTTATGTAACAAGACATGAAACTATAAGTGTTAATTAAGTCTAAATAACTCAAAATGAGGTATTTCTATCTGAGAATATGTTTTGGGGTGTTGACAGTTCAGCTACCAATAGCAAGGTGATATTGACCTGTATGTTTCATATTTATTACATTGTTATTTATTAAAGTTAATTTACCAGAAATCATGTTCAGGTTGGGAGTCACACTTTAGTTTTTGTTAAGTTATTTATAATTGGATTTCTTTATAATTTATGTACGTGCTATGTTTGAATTGAAAGACGTTTTTTTCTGCAAATGTTTTGCAATAAAGTGTTCATAAATTTGTGTTTGAACGGTGTGTGTAGAAAGCTTCAGAATATAGAGAGGAAAGATATTTGAGCAAACATTTTAGAGACAAAAACGCAAAAAAAAGCAGAGAAAGTTGTAATATATATAGAGAGGAGAAATGGGACGATCTTTTTTACTTTCCAAAAAATGCAAAAAGGATTTTTTTTGCATTTCACAGAATCCACCGCCCCTCTCTCTACCTGATGTCAGCACCGGTCTGGATTTTGTTGTTGCTTTTCCGGAAAACATTGCATACTATTATCCTGGTCCTCCCAAATTGATGGTCCAGATCACGGCCTTGTATGATCATACTAAAATCACCATAAAACAGCATTCATTCGCCACCATCAGGAAAGTGGAACTTCTGTGTGAACTATTTATATCTTAAACTGCACTGTAACTTTTTATTCATGTATTTTTTCTTTTAATGTTTCTTTTATTATCTTTTCTTTTTAATGACTGTTTTTAAATGCCTTTGTCTGAATATCTTTCATTTCTGTAAAGCAACTTGAATTGCCTTGTGTTGAAAGGTGCTATATAAATAAACTTGCCTTGCCTTGCCTTGCCTTGCCTTGCCTCGCCTCGCCTCGCCTCGCCTCGCCTCGCCTCGCTTTGCCTTGCCTTGCCTCGCCTCGCCTTGCCTTGCCTCGCCTCGCCTTGCCACTGAAAAGTCTCAGAACAAAGGAGACTCTAAGAATTACAACCTGGATGCAAAAATGTGTTAGGCTCCTTGTAAAGAGACACAAAACTTGAACCCGCTATGCAAGAACACTGGGACGGAGACTTAGGTGAAGTGTCAAAAAGACTGGATTTAATAAGTCCACAAAAACCAGGCGGGGGACAAAGCAAACTCTGAACAGAGTGGGGAGAACGTGGAGCAGGGCTGAGATGGAGGTTGGGCTGGACGTGGCAGGCAGGGCGGAATGGAAGGTGGAGTTTCTGGAACAAGCAAAAAACAAAACAGGATTAGCATGCGAAAAAATCCAACAGGAAGAGTATACAAAAGTACTAGAAAACCTAGTCAGCCGGAACTGGAGTTTACCACTGTGAGTATACGAAGAACTGGCGAAGTCTGATGATCGAACCGGGGTTTTAAGCAGCAGCAGGTGAGTGGTGGTAATCAGTGATGATGCGAAACAGGAGCGGAGGTGAGTTGGTGGAAAACGGAAAGTAGGTCGACCACGCCCAGCCAGGAAGACAGACAAACAGATAGACAAACAAACAGATAAAAGGAGAAGGAGGAACCGCAATTCCTCACAAAGTGGAGATCTTCAGGGGAGAAACGTCCAACAGAACGCTCCAAATAAACAACGACAAAAGTATCACCGTCCATGCCATCAACCTGAAATCGAGCAGTTTGCAGACCGCTCTGGTTCTACCGATCAACAAACTGAGTTCGGAGTATCTCATCCCGCCGGTGCCTGATCCAGCGCACCACCCTCCCTGCAGAGATCGTCACCACAGACGTGACCGAGAGAAGCCCGTTCAAACTCGTCATCGTCAACATAGAAAACGAGGTAAACATTTTCACTTCAGCCCTACCAGGTTCAACAGATCTGGGTGAAAACCGAGAAGGAGTTGCGAAAGGTGACCGCCGAGCATCCTTTGGTCACAGCTGCGCCGTCTACCACAACTGCACCTGTGGGCAGCTGTTCATCTCACTGCCTCCAGCCCAAAGCGACAAGCAGAAGTACTACATCCCTCCATTTCTGGCTAAGAACGCTGAGAAGAAATCGTTTTTTCTTCTGTCAAAGGACAGCACAGTCCAGGCCTTTGACGTGAACTCTCCGCTGGTTGAAACCGAAGGTAGCGCCATCTTCTACCGCCCGGGCCTGCTCATCAATCTCATCCCAGAGACGGACTTCGCCTCCTGTTATGTCGTCAACACCATCAGCGACACGGATAGCCACGCAGTGATCGTGGTCCACAAAGACTTCACTGATGGTGTTCATGTGAGAAATGATCCTTTGGAGAGTGCAGACTGGAAGGATTTGAAAGGGACGGACTTCCGCTCGGTTGCTTTTGCTCTGTCGTCAGGCAAAAGCGCCATCTGGCACACCTCCTCAAAAATGGCTGTCTACTTTGTGGGAAAAAAGGAAAATGCTCGGTTTGGGAACCCAGCAGCCATCCTCAGTCATATCCCAGGTATGAACATGAACCACATATTTGCAGATATATCTCCACCTTCAAACTGAACATTACCAAGTGGGTGGAAACTCAACTTTTACTCTCTGACGTTCTTGGAATAGGGTTATTTCATAGATGCTGCATCACGAATCAGTCATAAGATAATCTTTCTGTCAATCAAGTCCAGCCAAAATATCAGCTCTAGTTTTCATTGTTTAGTCTAACTATGGATAAATGGACAAAAAACGGTATCTCCTCTTATTTGTAAATAAAAGTACAGAGAGATGTTGGTTACTAGATTTCGTCAACAATATACCATGTTGAAGTGGCTGTGTATCTCAATGATGCTCGAAATGTCCCTTATAGGCCTACTTCTGTTTCCGGTTATTTTTATTTTTTTATTTTGAAATTCAGTTCCCGACGGACGCCAAAATAAGCCCGAGATTATGGAATTAAACAAATAAATAAAAACAAGGATAATTGTGTGTTATTGGTGAGTAAAAAACAGTGTGTTATTTAGAAAAGAATAACAAATTAGAAGGAAAAAAAGATTAAAAAAAATACAGATTCTGAGGCTCTGAGCCCCATTTATTTTCCTCACAGACGACAAAAACAGTCAGATATTATACGATTTAAAATAAAAACAATAATCGTGTCTTGATATTGAGTAAGAACATTTTTTTGTGAACCCCACAGCTTCCGGTCTTCCAAGACCCGAACGGACAAAACGACGTGCTGCAGGCACGAAACATACTACCAGTAGAAATACATTGCTTTTAAAATCATTCTGTGTGACACGAAAAAAAGGGGAAAATCGTGTTGGTGAACACAAATCAATAGATTAAATGTCGTGATTAAAACACGAAATGCCGTGAGACTGGGTTGTAATGCGGTGTTAAGGAGCCGTGGTCATTTCACGTATTCTGTTGGGACCAGGTTGCCTTTATATCCCAACATTAGCCAACTTTAGCTTAGAGGTGGTGACGTGAAGTCATGTCACCGTGCTGTAGTTCCTTTATAGCCCAACATTAGCCACCTTTAGCTTAGCGGAGGTAACGTGAAGTCATGTGACCGTGCTGTAGTTCCTTTATAGCCCAACATTAGCCTCCTTTAGCTTAGCGGTGGTGACGTGAAGTCATGTGACTCTACTGTAGTTCCTTTATAGCCCAACATTAGCCTCCTTTAGCTTAGCGGTGGTGACGTGAAGTGAAGTCATGTGACCGTGCTGTAGTTCCTTTATAGCACAACATTAGCCACCTTTAGCTTAGCGGTGGTGACGTGACGTGAAGTCATGTGACCGTGCTGTAGTTCCTTTATAGCCCAACGTTAGCTTTTTACTTCAGAAATCATAAAGTGATGTTAATATGTGGAGATTATTCCAGATTATTATTATTATTATTATTTATTATTATTATTTATTTCTCAGACAGAAACAAAGCAAACACAACATTTTCCAACCAGGAGAAACGCTTTTGAAATCAGCTCACTCTCAGAGTTTCATGGATTATTCAAGAAGTTTTATTATTTTTTTGGTACATAGCAAATAACAGCATTTATTACAGTGATGTTGAACATCTTCATGATTTCTGGAGGATTCTGCTGTGTTCAGAATTTAAGACGATTTGCTTCATCGTAATCTGTGAAAACCAAATATGTCAAAACTCTTAATTATAAAATCGAGTAGAATTTGTGATGCAAAATGTAAGCAAAATCATCAAGAAATCAAGAAATGTCATTCTTCAGAACAAAATCAAGCAAATTCTTACGAAATAATGAACAATATTTGTTCTAAAATCTTAATTGGCGAAAGCAAAATTCTTCAGAAATGCAAAAAAAAAATTCTCAACAAAATCAATCAAAATTCTTATGAAGCAAAAACATTTCTCGTTTCCAAAATCCCAACTTGTTTACGGACAATGTTAACATTTTAAATACGATATAATTAGTCTCCTGAATTTGGGAAAATCCTAAATCACAAAGATAATCTGAAGTCTTTAAAAAAAGTCAAATTCTAAAGAAATTAAAAAGTTTCATAAAAAAGTAAAAAAGTAATGATTACATATTATTGATCATCTTGTGAAATAAGTACAATCCTCAATAATAACAAATAAAGCACATCACCTTTTAAAAAGGAAACTTCTAGAAAAGGATGTACATTTTTAATTACAAAGTTTTAGTATTTAATATCTTATGAATTTGGGAATGCTCTCAAATAGGTGGAGTTCTTAAAAACAGCTAAATTACTACAAAAAACAGAAAATACCACCAAAATATAATTAAAATTCATATAAAGTAAGAAAAATACTGAACGGTTGAAAGTGATTACAAACTGAGCTCAGTACATGTGAAATAAGAATATTAAAGAAAAGTTAAAATCTTATACATTTGGGCAAATTACAAATATAATCGGATTTCTCTAAAAAAGCTTCTTTCTTTTTTTTTACCAAATACAAACAATCTCTTCAGATCAAAATCAAGCTAAATTATTCTGAAATAACATTTTTCAATAAAAAAAACCATCAGCATTATTATGAAAAAATAAGTGTTTGGACTATTTACTTTTGTTCAATTCCTATCTGTTTATTGTTCATCTAAATCTGGTCCTGCTGCTGAAATGACCCATGTGACCCACAAGGGGATCAAATATCCTGTCTCGCTGATCAGATGAATTGATGTGAAAAACCTCAGGTTTTAAAAACTGTACTTTGTCTCATTTGTTGATTGAATATAAAAAAAACTTGTTGTGCTCGAGGTCTACAAATCCAACACTAGGTGGCGCTGTAACGCGTTCCTCCTGTTATCTCAGGAATCACTTCATTAGATTCAAACATTGGGTTTTGAAACACTGTTTTTAGAGGATATTTGAACATTAATATATGGCATTAATTGGCCAACTTTGTTCCTGAGCGGCCTGGGTTGGTGTGTCTGTGGTTTCAAACTGCACCGAGTTTTCTAAATAAAACTAACTTGTGATGTTTTTTAAAGATCTTTCATCTTCAGTGGGAACCAATGGTCTTGGAGCTGACAGGAAGTCAGGAAGTCAGGAGGCACTCACACATTGCTGGTGACTTTCAGAGTGAAAGCTATATTTGCTAACGTTGGTTAAAAGCTGTAAGAGCTGATGAACCCATGTGTGTGAGAGGAGCTCCTTGGAGCTGCTACTCCGCTCCCTGAGCTCCTTCCTCTTCAGCAGGAACACCCAGGTAATCCAGCTCAATGTCCTCCTGTCGGCTCGGCCTCCGCCCCCTGGTGGCCTGGAGAGACATGACAGCACACAGTGAGACTTCCTGCATCACTCCTGTTCAATAACACACACTGTTTCATTCAGTCAGTGGAACAAAAACATGTTTCAGTCCCTCATCATTCAGTCAGTGGAACAACAACATGTTTCAGTCCCTCATCATTCAGTCAGTGGAACAACAACATGTTTCAGTCCCTCATCATTCAGTCAGTGGAACAACAACAACATGTTTCAGTCCCTCATCATTCAGTCAGTGGAACAACAACATGTTTCAGTCCCTCATCATTCAGTCAGTGGAACAACAACATGTTTCAGTACCTCATCATTCAGTCAGTGGAACAACAACATGTTTCAGTACCTCATCATTCAGTCAGTGGAACAACAACATGTTTCAGTACCTCATCATTCAGTCAGTGGAACAACAACATGTTTCAGTCCCTCATCATTCAGTCAGTGGAACAACAACAACATGTTTCAGTCCCTCATCATTCAGTCAGTGGAACAACAACATGTTTCAGTCCCTCATCATTCAGTCAGTGGAACAACAACATGTTTCAGTACCTCATCATTCAGTCAGTGGAACAACAACATGTTTCAGTCCCTCATCATTCAGTCAGTGGAACAACAACAACATGTTTCAGTCCCTCATCATTCAGTCAGTGGAACAACAACATGTTTCAGTCCCTCATCATTCAGTCAGTGGAACAACAACATGTTTCAGTCCCTCATCATTCAGTCAGTGGAACAACAACAACATGTTTCAGTACCTCATCATTCAGTCAGTGGAACAACAACAACATGTTTCAGTACCTCATCATTCAGTCAGTGGAACAACAACAGGTTTCAGTCCCTCATCATTCAGTCAGTGGAACAACAACATGTTTCAGTCCCTCATCATTCAGTCAGTGGAACAACAACATGTTTCAGTCCCTCATCATTCAGTCAGAGGAACAACAACATGTTTCAGTCCCTCATCATTCAGTCAGTGGAACAACATCATGTTTCAGTCCCTCATCATTCAGTCAGTGGAACAACAACATGTTTCAGTACCTCATCATTCAGTCAGTGGAACAACAACATGTTTCAGTCCCTCATCATTCAGTCAGTGGAACAACAACAACATGTTTCAGTACCTCATCATTCAGTCAGTGGAACAACAACAACATGTTTCAGTCCCTCATCATTCAGTCAGTGGAACAACAACATGTTTCAGTCCCTCATCTTTCAGTCAGTGGAACAACAACATGTTTCAGTCCCTCATCATTCAGTCAGTGGAACAACAACATGTTTCAGTACCTCATCATTCAGTCAGTGGAACAACAACATGTTTCAGTACCTCATCATTCAGTCAGTGGAACAACAACATGTTTCAGTCCCTCATCATTCAGTCAGTGGAACAACAACATGTTTCAGTCCCTCATCATTCAGTCAGTGGAACAACAACATGTTTCAGTCCCTCATCATTCAGTCAGAGGAACAACAACATGTTTCAGTCCCTCATCATTCAGTCAGTGGAACAACAACATGTTTCAGTCCCTCATCATTCAGTCAGTGGAACAACAACATGTTTCAGTCCCTCATCATTCAGTCAGTGGAACAACAACATGTTTCAGTACCTCATCATTCAGTCAGTGGAACAACAACATGTTTCAGTACCTCATCATTCAGTCAGTGGAACAACAACATGTTTCAGTCCCTCATCATTCAGTCAGTGGAACAACAACATGTTTCAGTCCCTCATCATTCAGTCAGTGGAACAACAACATGTTTCAGTCCCTCATCATTCAGTCAGTGGAACAACAACATGTTTCAGTCCCTCATCATTCAGTCAGTGGAACAACAACATGTTTCAGTCCCTCATCATTCAGTCAGTGGAACAACAACATGTTTCAGTACCTCATCATTCAGTCAGTGGAACAACAACATGTTTCAGTACCTCATCATTCAGTCAGTGGAACAACAACATGTTTCAGTCCCTCATCATTCAGTCAGTGGAACAACAACATGTTTCCGTACCTTGCAGTAGAAGTAAAGTCCGACGATCCCCAGCAGCTGAGTCAGCGGCAGGACGACGGCTCGGATGATAAAAGGTTCTGGATCTGATCGAACACAAGGAGAGCATCACATCAAGAGTCAGCGAACACACAGAGACCTGAACCCACTTCAGCATGGAGACTCCTCTCTACAGTTATATTACAATAAACTACATCTTCTTAAGATCTTCATTCAAGCCCAACCCTTTCTCCTGTTCATACCAGACAGTAGGACTGTAGGGAGAAGCTGCTAGCTGTATCTGTTAAACAGTCAGTACTCATGGCAATGCTCCAATGTAAACTACAGCTGACTGGAGAATGTGTGTTCTGGATTCATGTCTTCACGGTTCATTGCACTTATTGTACGTTGCTCTGGAAAGCTACATGTGGGGTGTGACTGCTTCAGGGCTCACAGTAAAACACTCAGTCCTCACCAGCGCTCTCCTGGGGAGCATCACGCTCTGTCCTACAGTAAACTCTAACAGCTCACCTGTGACGGTGACGGAGAGCAGACGGCTCTCAGAGGAGAAGTCATGAGAAAAAGCAAAGACGTGATAAACACAGCTGTAGCTTCCCTGGTGGGCGGGCTCTGCAACCGGGAACAGGAAGTGGGCAGTGTGATTGACAGCTGGCTCTGAGTTGGAGTTGTTTGCTGAGTTGATGGAGGTGAAGTTGAGCTGGAAGGAGCCTCCTGGGTACTGAGGCTGGACGGAGCAACTGATGGTGAAGGCGGAGCCTCTGAACACCTGGAACCCCTGCTGCTGGGCCCCGGAGACCCCGTACATGGAAGAGGACACAGAGATGTTGGGCTGAAACAGCAGATCTGTCAACACAGAGAGAGAGGGAGAGAGAGCGAGAGGGAAATATATATATATATATAGAGATATGGCAATGACACAGCAATCTTAAGCTCTTAAAGAGATATACAAAAATAAGCAGTTTTAAAATGAGATAAACCCACAAATATGAAATAATAACTTCAAGGAAAAGACAATGCAGAGGATAACCAACGAAAACAAGAGTTTGGAAAACAACCTTCAAGAAAACAAAGAAGAATAAGCGACAAGCTAGGACAAGCTACCACAGTTAACCAGGCGGGTAGGGAGCCAACAACTACTTGCAAAATTAAAATAAGAACTACAGAGTATTCATCAAAAGACAGAAGATTGAAAATAATATTTGCCTCTTATCTGATGCAAGAGGGACATTTACACTAACCGATACAAAGGAATTGCGCACAAATTTGCTAACTGCTAACTAGCGTGCTAAGCAACAACAAAGAAGAGCACCACGCCTGATGCAACAGTCGGGAAGCCCCTCCCCCTTGCACTTGAATACCCAAAGGAGGTAAAAATCGCACAGGCAAAGAAAGCTTTCAAACTTAAACTTCTAAGAGATAACCCAGAGACATTAACAGCCGACTACAGCCACCAAGGAGACAAGATAGTAATCTGTAACCTCCTGCTGTATACCGACAACACTGAATCCTGGCATAAAGCAATTTGTTCCCGCTATAAAGACCACAAAAAGAGAGGAATATGTAGTGGCAGACAGGTTCTCATTGGAGATGATGACAGTGACAACACTATGATGACGGTAAACATTTACCATAATGGAACAATCATGTTCCAAGGGAGCCAGGCCAGTCTGACCTTAGTCCAAGAAGATTTCTTTATTATTAAGCCACTAACAAAGACAGAAAGCTAGCAGCGTTACCCAGGTCTCAGAGAGACTGCTGCAGCCTGAAGACAAGCTGCAGGGAACAGTGACCCTTCTCAGAGGGGAGCAGGAGCTGCAGCCTGAAGACAATCTGCAGGGCACAGTGACCCTTCTCAGAGAGGCGCTGGAGGCTACGCAGTTTCCCAAACTCTAAAATAACTGTCTCCACAAGATTTCAGGCCAAAGGAAAAGTGTTGATCTGTGGAGACCTGAACGCACGTACTGGAACCCGTCCAGACTCAGACTCAGAGAGTGGTAACAAACATATATTTGGACAAAACTTTCCCCGCAACACCACAAATCTCCCTCGCCATAATTCTGACCCTCAGATAAACAAGAATGGAAAAGACCTGCTCCAACTCTGTCAAAGCCTCGGTCTGTACTTTGTTAACGGTAGGTGTAGAGGTGACTCTTTGGGAAGACCCACCTTCTGCTCATCTCTTGGCACGAGTACCGTAGATCACATGATAACTGATTTGGACCCGCTCTCTCTCAGTTCATTTATAGTCAAACCTCTAACACCTCTATCTGATCACAGCCAAATCACTGTGTTCATGAAAAGAACGGAAACTAACAGTCCACAATCTGAGCCCAATAATCTGTTTAACATTAAAAGAAAATACAAGTGGGCTCCAGACAGTGCACAAGAGTTCCAGAAAGCTATCGGAAACAAACTAATCCAAAGACTCCTAGACAACTCTCTGGACTCCACATATGACCACAATAAAGAAGGCATAGACCTGGCAGTTAGAACAATTAACCACATCTTCATGAGAACAGCTCATACATCCCAACCGAAGAAATGCAGCAACAAGCCCCCAAAACAAAAACAAATCAACTGCTTTGATGAAGAATGCCAACAAAAACATAGAGATCCTAGCAACGCAGACGTACGCCTCCTTTACTGCGACATGCTCAAACAATACAAACGTAAGAATCAAAACCAAGAAGGCTCAGGACACACAAAAACAACTAACAATAATCGAGGAGTCTTTGAACACAAACAGATTCTGAGAAAATTGGAAATAAAAGTAAACACGATGACCCAGTTATACAGAATGGAGACATCTGGACCGATCACTTCAAACGTCTGTACGGTAACATTCCTCTCAACTCTGACTCACAACAAACACAAATAACTGAAAAGCTAAAACAAATTAGAATGGGTCATTTTAACCCCCTGGATAAACCAAGGTTACAAGGTTAACAAAGCTTATTGGTTCATAATGAAATCATGATTGCAGTTGGACTCAAATCTGCCAAGTCCCGCCTCCTCACTCAGGTTAGTGAGGGCACGTTGAAGACGTGTGTGTGAGGGAGAAGAACGGAGACACTTTTGATCATCATATGCACAAAACAGCGCAAACTGAGAGTTTTACGGGGGCGGCGGTGGACCGATCTCTGAGGCCGTTGTTGGAGTTGCTTTGGAAAGCGGGAGTTTTCATTGTTATTTTATTTTCCTCGGCTGGGTTTTTTATGATACGCTTGGATTCTGGATTCTGGATTTTCTGGATTGTGGATTTTCTGGATTCTGGATTGTGGATTCTGGATTTTCTGGACTCTGGATTGTGGACTCTGGATTTTGAGAGGACCTTTCAGGAACTGATCAAAGAACTATTTTCTTTTGGGGGTTTATTTTAATTGTATTAGTGTCAAGCGCTTTATTTAGAAGAATGTTGTTTATTCCTGTGCCAATATATATATTTGTTCCTTTATAAAATCTCAGTATTCACTTCATTCACTCTGGTGTTCGACTTCATTTATTACCCATCCTTTAAGAACCTGGAATACTGGTCCAGTTTTCACACACCTGACATACTGGTTAGATCATCAAGGACTCCCAGAACCCTTTGGACTTTCTAATCACTGAACAGGAACTGGACAAAAAGTTGATTAACCTAAAACCAAAAAAACAAGTGGGCTTGATGGCATATTGAACGAGATGCTAAAACACTCAAGGAAAAAGATCAGATTCTCTCTCTCTCTCGAGGAGAGAGAGAGAGAGAGAGAGAGAGAGAGAGAGAGAGAGAGAGAGAGAGAGAGAGAGAGAGAGAGAGAGAGAGAGAGAGAGAGAGAGAGAGAGAGAGAGAGAGAGAGAGAGAGAGAGAGAGACTCTCACACATGATGACATACACAATGTCACTGATTGGCTTACCTGAGCAGGTGAGATTCAGGATGAAAGAAGAGGAATCTGATGCTGCACACTCCCTCAGAGCAGATCCAGACTCAACACAGTCAGAGCTGATCTCCCACACAGGTCTCCCTGAGTACTCCCTTCTCCGTACCACAGAAACAGCAGAGCCACAGTCGAGCTCTCTGCAGGCGACAGCTGCTTCCTTCAGGGTCCAGGGAGAGAGATAGCTCTCCACTGGTCTCCATTCTCCCTGATGTTCCACCTCCAGGTCTCCTGCACAGCGACTCTCTCCTCCCACCAGCTGAACACCACCAGGCTCTGCAGAGAAACAAGAGAGAGATCAGAGAGAGAATAAAGAGAGTTTGATGAGAACAGAATGAACCAATCACAGCTCCTCTCTACCTGAGCAGGTGAGGCTAACAGCTGTGCCAGGTGAGCAGGTGTTTCTCTCTGAGGCTGAGCTACAGTTCAGGAGAGCAGACTCATGGCCTCCACACTGGAACTCTTTGGTCCCCATTGGAGCCTCCCCTTCTCCATAGAGCGCCCCCTGGAGGACTGAAGGAGCCCCACAGCCCAGCTGCCGGCAGACCACCTGAGCATCCTGCTGGTCAAAGTCAGCCTCACACACTGAGGACCAGGACGGGTTAGACGGGTCAGAGTTCACCTCCAGTCTGCCTGAGCACAGACCAGTCCCCCCCAGCAGCCTGACAGAGTCTGCAGAGGACAGAAGATCAAACAGAGGTCAAAGACACACCATCAAAGAGATGAAACTATATTTCAGATTCAAACTGGACTCAGTTCCAACACGAGTTGATGATGAACAACAGAACACATGTTGATAAGAACACAGACTGCAAGTACCCTCACATCTACACCTGATACCCTCTAGCAAACTAGCAACATTAGAGTTCTAACATTAGAACTTACTAACTTACTAATGTTAGCTAACTAGCCTGGACAGACTACTTTGTACAGACAAAGCTAATAATAAGTGGTTTTCGCTCGCCATTCCCACATCGTATCGGCACTGGGAGACAGCAAGCCTTCCGACCACATGGAGACGATACATGACCTGCTAGGTACGGAAAAGCCCGACTTCTTTTTCATGGAACTGTTTCTTCGCTAACACTGCTGGTGTGGAGCCCCGCGCTTTAACCGAAGACGCTGACCGGTTCTTCCTGGCCGCCCGGCAATTTACCCCTGAGGTGCTGGCCCCTACACGCAGCGGCACTTTCCCTGGTAGAGGCACGCCGCCTAGCAGACAATGGCTAACAGCTAACGGCTAGCAACAGCTAACAGCTAACAATGACGACTGGCGGCTAACGACGACTGGCGGCTAATGACGACTGGCGGCTAACGTCAACAGCTAACGACTAACAACTGCTAACAGCTAACGGCTAACGACGACAGCTAACGGCTAACGGCTTACAACGACGACAGCTAACGGCTAGCAGCTAACGATGACTGACAGCTAACGATGACTGACAGCTAACGGCTAACGGCTGACTGCTTCCATATGTTAACATCTGACTGTTAACCCTTTTGGGTGGTGCCCGAGAGGAGGTTCGACCAATCCTGGTTGACCTTGTGTGGATCCTCACACAATTTCGCACACCTGTTTTTGATCGTGGACAGGAAGACCCTTTTGAGCTTTTTTCGGTGCCTGAGAGGAGGTTCGATCAGACAGTCGACCTCGTGTGGACAGTCTCGCTTTTTCACCACCTCGACAGCGGTTACGGACGTCGCCCACATTTTCATCGGCGCCTGGGTGGCGCACTTCTGGACCCCGTCTCGCCTCGACAGTTTCGGACGTTGCTCACGCCTTCATCGGCGCGTGGGTGGCGCACTTCTGGACCCTGCCTGGCCTCTCCTCTAACCGCGGCTTACAGTTCGCCTCGACGGCGGCTTCGGACGTCGCTTACGCTGTCATCGGCGCCTGGGTGGCGCACTTCTGGACCCCGTTTCGCCTCTCCCCTGTCCACGGCTCCTTCCTCCCGGGGTGACTGACTAAAAATTGATGTGGTTACCTGTTACAAATACCTTGGTATCTGGCTTGATGATTGTCTCACTTTTAAACGTCATGTCAATAACCTGCTTAAAAAGCTGAGGGATAGGCTAGGTTTCTTCTACAGGAACAAGTCCTGTTTCTAGCTTGAGGCCAGGAAAAGGCTAGTCACTGTGACCTTTTGACCTGTGCTGGACTATGGTGATCTGATCTATATGAATGCACCTGCCAATTGCCTGGTCAAGTTAGATGCTGCGTATCCCAGCGCACTGAGATTTGTGACAAACTGTAAAGCATTAACCCATCACTGTACCCTGTGTGCAAGGGCTGGTTTGCCTTCGCTAACGTTAGGGAAACTTCCATCCTACATCTGCTCCCTGATCTCACGGGGAATTGTAAGTGGCTACTGCCTGAGATCGAATGCTGTGGTTTTATTAAATGTGCCAACTGCTAGAGCTGTCTTAGGGAAGATGGCATTTAGATGCGCAGCTCCTCTGTCTTGGAATAGTCTGCAATTGAAATGGAAACTGAGCAATCTGGTGCCACTAAATGTTTTTAAAGCTGGGTTGGATGCTACTCAATCGGAAGCTGTAGGTACCTGTTCATGTGGATAGTTATGTACATTGTAAATCCCTGTAATGATGCTGTATGTCCTTTTTGTTGTTCTGTTTATGTTTTTTATGTTTCATGTGGAACCTACTTGAGCAGGTCTCCCTTGAAAAAGAGATCAATGATCTCAATGGGATACACCTGGATAAATAAAGGTTTGAAATTAAATGAAATGAAGGTCTATGGGACGCCCTGCCCGTTGAAAACTGACTGCCAAGGGGTACCCTGTACGTAACAGAGTGACGGGGAGGGGCCCTGACCGTCCGTCAATATGTGACGGGTTGGGAGTGAGAACGTGTTGGAAAACACTGTGGCCTAAATAAAGGATGTTAAATATAAACTCTCTCATATTAAATATTACGTATGTTCTGATTCTAAACCTTGTGTATGTATTGATTACACCTGATGACCCGTGATAAACAAACAAAGCTTCTGCCACATAAATATCAAACGGACTTTCATACAGATTGTGATGGATACTAAATTAGATGTCACACTGAACTTGATCTGACCAATAAAGTATTATCGTATCGTACTGCTACCAGATGAATGTTCAGTGACGTTTATATCATGTCTGGATTTGTTCACTTTTTAATCTCGGTTAACACCCCATGAACTGTGGTTGCTTAAAACGACTATCTTAGAGGATGTCACTGATGATTAGGGTTGGGTACCGAGAACCGGTTCCGGTTCGGAACCGGTTCCAACATTTCGATTCCAACGGCATCATTTAGAAATGTGAATTTCGGTTCCGCTTTTCGATGCCTGAGGAAATGTTTCTCGCCGCTCTCCGTAGCCTACTGTATGACTGCGGCGGGGCGGGAAATGTAGCGTTGAACCTACACTTCCTACAGCGTAACCTGAGACCAGGGCCGGCCCGTCGCACTGGCGTTATAGATGTTCGCCTGCGCTAACGGATATAAGAAGAAGATGTTTCTACAATGATGTGGAGGGAGAGTCCTCTCCAGTCAGACTGAGAGGCTGATAACGACAGCTCAGTGAGGTGAAGGACTCTGAGTGTTTAGATAGTTCACTTTAGTCTAAGTTATCTCAGTGGGTCTCAAACGGTTTGATCACAATTTATGTAAACACATATTTCCAAAGCACTCCTTTGTAATTAATGGAATAAAACAGGTTTGAAATCATTCCAATGTATACTATAGGACAGTAAACCAGACATATCGTTTTAAACTGGAGAGATAAAATAATATGCATAAATAAAATAGTAAAATAAGATATGAATGAACAACAAAAATAAAATACGTTACATGTATTTGTTATTGGCTATGGTAGGTTATTGGAAATGTTCACATACTTATTTGATTATTAAAATGTAAACCGATCTTTTTCAGATGGGTGTTTAGAGTTGTACCCCCTAGATCTAGTCTCTAGTCATTCTGCTTAAAGTGCACCAGATTAAAGCATTTTACTTTAAAATATTCAAACATTTCTTCCCGGTATGCCTGAGAAGTCAGATATGCTTGTTTTTATCAACAAGAACTGTTTTTAAATGTGGGGGGGGTTCCTTTAAAAGTTGGACTGTTGCACTGTTGTGGCTTCAGTGGTTCTCAGGTTGCAGTTACATAGCAGTGAATATAAACAGACTGATTCATGTGAATATTACTGTAAACTAACCTGTGTAAACATTTCTCCAATAAATGTAATTTTTTTTGGTGGGAGAAGCATGTATCATGTTTTACCCCGCCCCTCAAAGAATCGGAATTGAGAAACCGTTAAGAACCGGAATCGAAAAGTAGAATCAGAATCGTGGAAATTCAAACGATACCCAACCCTACTGATGATGTCACTGATGATGTCACTGATGGGTTTACCTGAGCAGGTGAGATTCAGGATTAAGTAAGAGGAACGTGATGCTGCACACTCCCTCAGAGCAGATCCAGACTGAACACAGCCAGACCTGATCCCCCACACAGACCTCCATGAGGACTCCTCTCTCCGTCCCACAGAAACAGCAGAGCCACAGTCGAGCTCTTTGCAGGCGACTCCTGCTTCCTTCAGGGTCCAGCGAGAGTAAAAGCTCTCCACTGGTCTCCATTCTCCCAGATGTTCCAGCTCCAGGTCTCCTGCACAGCGACTCTCTCCTCCCACCAGCTGAACACCACCAGGCTCTGCAGAGAAACAAGAGAGAGATCAGAGAGAGAATAAAGAGAGTTTGATGAGAACAGAATGAACCAATCACAGCTCCTCTCTACCTGAGCAGGTGAGGCTAACAGCTGTGCCAGGTGAGCAGGTGTTTCTCTCTGAGGCTGAGCTACAGTCCAGGAGAGCAGACTCATGGCCTCCACACTGGAACTCTTTGGTCCCCATTGGAGCCTCCCCTTCTCCATAGAGCGCCCCCTGGAGGACTGAAGGAGCCCCACAGCCCAGCTGCCGGCAGACCACCTGAGCATCCTGCTGGTCAAAGTCAGCCTCACACACTGAGGACCAGGACGGGTTAGACGGGTCAGACTTCACCTCCAGTCTGCCTGAGCACAGACCAGTCCCCCCCAGCAGCCTGACAGAGTCTGCAGAGGACAGAAGATCAAACAGAGGTCAAAGACACACCATCAAAGAGATGAAACTATATTTCAGATTCAAACTGGACTCAGTTCCAACATGAGTTGATGATGAACAACAGAACACATGTTGATAAGAACACAGACTGCAGGTACCCTCACATCTACACCTGAGACCCTCTAGCAAGTGGTCTCCATTAGTGAACCCTTCCCCTGTGTCTTCAACAGAACCTCCTCCTCTGCAGACCCTCTGCTCCTTCTGCTCAGCTCCACCTCTGCTCTCACACACTTTCAAAAGGTTTCACTCTTTACTCTCACATGTGTGTTTCACATGTTATCTGACTGATGTTTGTAAACACGTTGTTCTTCAAACATGGCGTCAGCATTGAATTCAAGCTGTTTGTATAGAAATTATAGATTGTATGTTTTGTGAGATTCACATTCCATTGATACACTTTAGGGACACCGAAAGCAGAGAGGCAGAATGTGGAGTGAGACGGCCCCTGCTGTGAGGATGGTGGCTCTGGCCTCTCCCCTCTCACTCTTTTTAAACTCTGAACATGGATTCTTGGGACTCTGTAAATGAGTGCTATATGTTCCTCCTTCCTCTGCGGGGTCTGGGGGACGTCCTACGTTGTGTTTGCGCTGCGACTATGTGAGTTCGGTCCAATCACAACAGGCCATTTTACGTTGGCCTGTTGTGATTGGATAGAACATCTCACACAACAGAAGCCAGATTACGTCAATAAATGTTGCTTCTAATTATATGAATTTTTTAAAGGGAAACTTATTTTTGCCCTTATTTTATTATCTAACTATATTTTCTCTCAGTCTTGTTGATGAATGAGTGGGTGGGCCTATAGACCCAGTAGCCCACCCACTACGCCCGGCTGCTCCATACACTGTTCATCATTTGTTATTTGGGTTTGTGTATTTTGTAATTGTAAAAACAAGAAAACTATAAATGAAAATGTCATCGATGATGTCACTGATGATGTCACCGATGGGTTTACCTGAGCAGGTGAGATTCAGGATGTGTTTAGAGGAATATGATTCCGCACACTCCCTCAGAGCAGATCCAGACTCAGCACAGTCAGATCTGATCCTCCACACAGATCTCTTTGAGGACTCCTTTCTCTCTCCCACAGAAACAGCAGAGCCACAGTCGAGCTTTCTGCAGGCGACATCTGCTGCCTTCAGGGTCCAGGGAGAGAAACGGCCAGTGAGAGAGCCCACCGGTCTCCATTCTCCCTCATGTCTCACCTCCAGGTCTCCTGCACAGCGACTCTCTCCTCCCACCAGCCTAACACCAGGCTCTGCAGAGAAACAAGAGAGTCGTGTACCTTCATTGATATTAGCATATTTTAATAATTAATCATTTATACTATTAATACTTCCCAGTGATAATCAGATCATTAACTCCAGCTCTCTATAAACCAGTGGTGGGAAGTAACTAAGTACATATACTCAAGTACTGTAAGTACAGGTTTTAATTACTTTACTGGAGTATTTTTATAATACTACATCACATGTATTCACAAAATGAGTTTGAGGTTACGTGGCAGGTTCATATTATTAATAAAACAACACTTTAATGATGAAGTTATGGATAAAGATACCTGGAAGTAGAACAAGTCATTAAAGCTATCTCCACCTTTACCAGCTGCTACATTCAAAGTGATGTTCACTTTAATGGATCATTGATTATAGTCGTACTGCACGAGTCATATTAATGATGCTACTTTAAGCATTATTTGATCCAATACTGTCACGATTCTTATGTTATGTCACGTTTTTAGTTTTGTGTGTCTAGGTTTGGGTTTATTTTGCTGTTCTGTTCTCCCTGTCATGTTTTCTTTCTTGTTTCTTGTCTGGTCCTTCTCTCTGTGTTTTCCTCCTGTCGTTAGTTTCCCTGGTGTGTCTGATTGTCTGATTGTGTTCACGTGTTGCCCTGTCTGATTGTGTTCACCTGTTGCCCTGTCTGATTGTGTTCACCTGTTGCCCTGTCTGATTGTGTTCACATGTTGCCCTGTCTGATTGTCTGATTGTGTTCACCTGTTGCCCTGTCTGATTGTCTGATTGTGTTCACCTGTTGCCCTGTCTGATTGTCTGATTGTGTTCACCTGTTGCCCTGTCTGATTGTCTGATTGTGTTCACCTGTTGCCTTGTCTGATTGTGTTCACCTGTTGCCCTGTCTGATTGTCTGATTGTGTTCACCTGTTGCCCTGTCTGATTGTGTTCACCTGTTGCCCTGTCTGATTGTGTTCACATGTTGCCCTGTCTGATTGTCTGATTGTGTTCACCTGTTGCCCTGTCTGATTGTCTGATTGTGTTCACCTGTTGCCCTGTCTGATTGTGTTCACCTGTTGCCCTGTCTGATTGTCTGATTGTGTTCACCTGTTGCCCTGTCTGATTGTCTGATTGTGTTCACCTGTTGCCCTTGTGTTTCTCCTCCCCTGCCCGGCTCTTTCTCGTCTCGTGATTACCCCTCCCTGTATTTAGTCTCGTCTCTTCCTGTGTTCAGTGTTGGTTCGTCTTTTGTTGGTGACTGAGTTCTCCGGTGAGTGTTCTGTTTGTCCAAGTTCTATTATTATCCTTGAAATAAAGGTCATATCAGTGTTATCTGCATTTGGGTCCTGCTTGCTTCACTCACTGTAACAAATACTTTGACCTAAGTACATTTCAATACCAGACTTGTTCTTGTATGAGGGGCCATTATAAAGGATGAAACTAGGATGAGTTAGTGAAGTCTTTAAACTGCATCATGTTTTATGATAATGGTTGTTTACAGACTGGAATCACTTAAAGAGTAACAGGGTGAATACACTGAGCACGTTACCTGTTGAGGTGAGTTCTCCTTCAGCCTGGAGTCCTGAGGAGAAACCAGAAGATAAGGTAAACAGAGTTTCCTATCACCTCAGGAACACGTCAGTGAACTCACTCTGGAGTCATTCTACCAGTTTACTCTAGCTGAGAAGAACACGTTCACACAGAGAAGTCACATATTCAGAGTTAAAGCAACCGTTCACTTTAGAGAATATGCTCCTTCAGTTCAAATGAGTCATGGTGCACCATCATCACACTGAAACATGTTCTACAGCAACAATTACATCAGGAGGAACCACAGAGGATGCTGACATTAACTAACTGAAAGAGATGCTGCCATTTCCCACCTTCTGCTGTCACCTGAACGCCTCACTCCCCTATCACTAACTGCAGACATTAACTAACTGAAAGAGATGCTGCCAGTTCCCACCTTCTGCTGTCACCTGAACGCCTCACTCTCCTATCACTAACTGCAGACATTAACTAACTGAAAGAGATGCTGCCAGTTCCCACCTTCTGCTGTCACCTGAACGCCTCACTCCCCTATCACTAACTGCAGACATTAACTAACTGAAAGAGATGCTGCCAGTTCATCTTCTGCTGTCACCTGAACGCCTCACTCCCCTATCACTAACTGCAGACATTAACTAACTGAAAGAGATGCTGCCATTTCCCACCTTCTGCTGTCACCTGAACGCCTCACTCCCCTATCACTAACTGCAGACATTAACTAACTGAAAGAGATGCTGCCATTTCCCACCTTCTGCTGTCACCTGAACGCCTCACTCCCCTATCACTAACTGCAGACATTAACTAACTGAAAGAGATGCTGCCAGTTCCCACCTTCTGCTGTCACCTGAACGCCTCACTCCCCCATCACTAACTGCAGACATTAACTAACTGAAAGAGATGCTGCCATTTCCCACCTTCTGCTGTCACCTGAACGCCTCACTCTCCTATCACTAACTGCAGACATTAACTAACTGAAAGAGATGCTGCCAGTTCCCACCTTCTGCTGTCACCTGAACGCCTCACTCCCCTATCACTAACTGCAGATATTAACTAACTGAAAGAGATGCTGCCAGTTCCCACCTTCTGCTGTCACCCGAACGCCTCACTCCCCCATCACTAACTGCAGACATTAACTAACTGAAAGAGATGCTGCCAGTTCCCATCTTCTGCTGTCACCTGAATGCCTCACTCCCCCATCACTAACTGCAGACATTAACTAACTGAAAGAGATGCTGCCATTTCCCACCTTCTGCTGTCACCTGAACGCCTCACTCCCCTATCACTAATTGCAGACATTAACTAACTGAAAGAGATGCTGCCAGTTCCCACCTTCTGCTGTCACCTGAATGCCTCACTCCCCCATCACTAACTGCAGACATTAACTAACTGAAAGAGATGCTGCCATTTCCCACCTTCTGCTGTCACCTGAACGCCTCACTCCCCTATCACTAACTGCAGACATTAACTAACTGAAAGAGATGCTGCCAGTTCCCACCTTCTGCTGTCACCTGAACGTCTCACTCCCCTATCACTAACTGCAGACATTAATTAACTGAAAGAGATGCTGCCATTTCCCACCTTCTGCTGTCACCTGAACGTCTCACTCCCCTATCACTAACTGCAGACATTAACTAACTGAAAGAGATGCTGCCAGTTCCCACCTTCTGCTGTCACCTGAACGCCTCACTCCCCTATCACTAACTGCAGACATTAACTAACTGAAAGAGATGCTGCCAGTTCCCACCTTCTGCTGTCACCTGAACGCCTCACTCCCCTATCACTAACTGCAGACATTAACTAACTGAAAGAGATACTGCCAGTTCCCACCTTCTGCTGTCACCTGAACGCCTCACTCCCCTATCACTAACTGCAGACATTAACTAACTGAAAGAGATGCTGCCAGTTCCCACCTTCTGCTGTCACCTGAACGTCTCACTCCCCTATCACTAACTGCAGACATTAACTAACTGAAAGAGATGCTGCCAGTTCCCACCTTCTGCTGTCACCTGAACGCCTCACTCCCCCATCACTAATTGCAGACGTTAACTAGCTGAAAGAGATGCTGCCAGTTCCCACCATCTGCTGTCACCTGAACGCCTCACTCCCCTATCACTAACTGCAGAAGTTATAGTCTAGCTAGCAGGAAGGGACCTCAGATTTTGAGATACCCCTACCCGAGGTAGAACAAATGACAACAATGATTTTCTTATCTTTAGGGTCTCCCATTAATGAAATTGATTGTTTTCAAATTTTATTTGGGGGGATAAAATGTTTTTTGGGGTAGGCTACAGCCATACCATGGATGGCTTAGCTCCACCATGAATAATTATGTTAAAGTAAGCATGTTGAGAACACGGATTGCGAAAATACACTGGACACGACCCGTATATATTTCTGTCCACAACACACAAACTGCTGTAACAAAAAAGTGCACGTTACAGATGCAATATGGTTGAGACCATTCGGGCTTATGCTAGAAGGGGTGCAAGAAATATTAGCATTAGGTTTATACACTAAAGGTGTGGAAATTCTCTGGCGTTATAATATCAGCTCGGCCGCGGTCAGATCAAAATGCCTCCGAATGCAATTTGAATAGACCTCCAGCCAATCAGAGCAACGAAACGTGTCTGCGTCATGCCTTACTGATTGAGATCAATCGGAACCGCCATTCAGTATCCCCATTGGATCTTCAGCATGTACTATCATACGTCACGTTCACAGTGATCCCTTTTTATTTACTACAAGTCAAATGTGCCATTTTATTTCATACAGTTCCATTTTAATTGAGACAGGGAAATAATCTAAACCTCACGCGTGGCGTTTCACTGTCAAGGGGGGCGATATAGGGTGTATGTAATTACATTGCAAATACTGACTTGAGCCCCACCACTGTATGGGTTAGCCCTACCATAGATAAGATTACCCAACAAAACTACTCTGGCGCCGCCACTGTGTATTGGAGGCGCTGAAGGAGGATGTTATGGCCGACAGTGTCGAATGCTGCAGTCAGATCCAGGAGGATGAGGAGAGATGGGGAACCAGGTTCAGCAACCATCAGCAGGTCGTTTGTGACCCTGACCAGAGCTGTTTCAGTGCTGAGGGCGGAACGGAAACCGGACTGGAATTTCTCAAAGAGGCCGTTTAGTTGGAGATGGTCCTGAAGCTGAGCGGCAACTACATGTCTAACTGTCTACCAGCATGTCCTGCACTCACTGTCTGTGGCACAACAAGTAGTCTGTACAGAAAAGGAACGACAACAGCATTCACCAAACTCAAGACCCATCCCAGCGAGCTCAAAGATCTGGCCCATTTTGGACTCTCTGCCAGCTTGGAAGAGTCTTTGCCAGTCGCAAGAGAATTGGCGTTTCTGCTATATGGAAAAAAGGAAATTGGACTGATGCTCAAACTTGGATGAACTGAGGTTCATAATTGCATCAACAACGGATGCAGCCTCTGAAAATCTGTTTTAATATGACCTGATATACAGTGGAGCCTAAAGGCAGTGTGTGTGTGTGTGTGTGTGTGTGTGTGTGTGTGTGTGTGTGTGTGTGTGTTGTGTGTGTGTGTGTGTGTGTGTGTGTGTGTGTGTGTGTGTTCCCTCCCCCGGGAAGATTTTTTTTAACATTTTAAAGTAAAATGCTTCAATCTGGTGCACTTTGAGCGCCCAAACTAGAGACTGATCTAGGGGGTACAACTCTAAAACACCCATATGAAAAAGATCGGTTTGCATTTTAATAATCAAATAAGTATGTGAACATTTCCAATAACCTACCATAGCCAATAACAAATAAATGTAGGCTAACTTGTTTTATTTTTGTGGTTAATTTATATCTTATTTTATCAGTTAACATTTATTTATATTTTTAAATATCTCCAGTTTTAAACGATATTTTTGGTTTAGTGTCCTATAGTTTACATTGGAATGATTTCAAACCTGTTTTTATTTATCCTAATAATTATAAAGGAGTGCCTTAAAATATTTGTTTACATAAATTGTGATCAAAACGTTTGATACCCGCTGAGATAACTTAGACTAAAGTGAACTATCTAAACACTCAGAGTCCTCTACCTCACTGAGCCTCTCAGTCTGACAGGACAGAGCTCTCCCTCCACATTATTGTAGAAACAGCGTCTCATATCCGTTAGCGCAGCAGAAGCTAACAACATTCCCCGCCGGTACCTGTGCACCCCCCCTCTCTCTCTCTATCTATCTATCTATCTCTCTCTCTCTCTCTCACGCTGGCTGTGAGCTGCGGGCGCCTGATAAGCCAACATCCCCCACTTTCATCACTACAGCGCCCATCGTACAGGGCAAATGGAAAATGTAACCGGGGTGAAAAGGGTGTTACATTTACTTAATTATGAATGTTGTTACATCAAGGCTGAAAATTCATTTTTTTTTAAATTATATTTGTATTTAATCTTGTGGAAGTGCAGATCCCCTGTCCTCCACCAGGGGGTGCTGCAGCACCCTCAGCACCCCTACTTCCCACGGCCCTGAATATAATAAATACTAATGAGTCTTACTGAGTTCTGATCAGTCAGGATGATGTTCATGAATACAGACTGAGTGGATGCACAAGAAGCCTAACTCTCATTTACAGTCATTCACAATCATGAACAATGGTGTAGGCAGACTCATTCAAAGATGAGTCAATAATAGAGATCAGTGTGAATGATATCATAGAGGTGTTAGAACGTGTTAGAGGACACACACTTTGAGTTGGCTCTACACAAATATCAATGCCTTCATATAACTGAGTATAAACACACTGAGGGGATGCTCAATACAACATTTATTAACACAGAGACAAATAGAATAACAAACTGTGTGTGTGTGTGTGTGTGTGTGTGTGTGTGTGTGTGTGTGTGTGTGTGTGTGTGTGTGTGTGTGTGTGTGTGTGTGTGCGTGCGTGCGTGCGTGCGTGCGTGCGTGCGTGCGTGCGTGCGTGCGTGTAGGGAACAGACAAGGCAGACAACTGCTTGGGGCCCCGGACCAGAAGGGGCCCCCAAAGAAGGTAGATTAAGAAGGTCCACAGCAACGACAGCATGAAACACCCTTTAATTACTGCAACGACATGTCGGGAAACCCCCTCAAGGTGGCCCCATGCAAAACGCTGCTTCTTATCACTTACGTTTTCTGGCCGGGGGGGGGGGGTCAGCAATGTAACTTGCTGTCAGTGTGTGTGTGTGTGTGTGTGTGTGTGTGTGTGTGTGTGTGTGTGTCCACAACCTTACAACAAAGTGCAAAGTGTTACAGTTTTGATTTCACAACATTATGATGCACTCTGATTGGCTAAGGCACTTCTGTGCTGAAAACGCTGTGTTACGATTGGCTTAGGGTTCATCCCACAGGAGTTAACCTTTGGTGACCTGGGTTACATGTGCTCGAGAATCGTACATTAGAAAAAGGTCAATCTAATGATCTGTCTCTAATAGGAGGGTGTTCGAGCTCCCTGTGAGGGTCTGTCTGTGAGCGTGCCTGTGTGTGTGGGTGTGTGTAGCTGGCCATCAGTGTGGCAGCAGTTTGTTATTGACTGAGAGATCACTCAGATATTATAATTGATAAAGTGGATTCTTACCTGAGCCCCGCAGCATCAGCAGCAGCAGCAGCAGCAGCTGATCCATGTCTGTCTCTCTGCAGTCTCTACGCTCTGCTGTGTATCAGCGTCCAGGGAGAGGTGGAGCTTCACTGGAATATCATATATTAATATATCTTTATATCTGATCGTATTTATATCTGATCATCACTTCACGCTCTCTACTCTCTTCAGCTACACGTCACACTAAAACAACAAGTCCTGGTTGACTTTAAAACGATTCAAATGATGTTCAAAGCCGCAAATCAACAACTACCTCCTAATATCAGGGACTTTTCACACGGAGAGAAAACACACATGTTGAGAGGAAACTGCTTTTTCATACGAACAAATTCCAAACTTCATTGCATCTCATCAAGAGGTGTTGGTCTGTGGAGTCCCTGTAATGATGAACGGACACATTGTACACGTCTATCTAAACTGAACGTTTTATTTAGGAGCCAGATCCTGAATGGTTCTGAGCAGGACCTGAAAACTCATATCTGTTATTTCTTGAAGTTGTAAAAGTTATTTCTTTTTGATTGTTTTGTAAAAAAACTCAAAAACTTCACGAACACGACGCTGACCTAATCTTTTATTTACAGGGGAAATGTACGCTAGAGGGGGGGGGGGGGGGGGGCTATAAACTAAGCTTCGTCTTGCCCCTGTTGAACATGACACTATTTGAGAATTCATTTTATTTAAAAAAAAATGTGTACCTTGAACTTTTTTTTCTTCTCTGTTATAACTATATACTATAACTAAAACATTGAATCAACTAAAGAACTAAAAGCCAGACTGAACAAAGTGTGTGAAAAGTAGAAGAAGGACTCTTCAGAGATCAGAGTCACAGAGCAGAGGACCAGAGTCCTGGAGGAACAGGTTCAGGTTAGGTGGAAAGGTTATTGATAAAAGATCTTTCAACACGAGGCCATTCAAAGTGCTTTAAGAGCATCAAGAGACAGAGATATTAGAATATAGATTCAAGTGTCGCTCACTTCCCTGAGCTTCCTTTCTGAGGAAGTGATCATGAAGACGCTGATGGATCAGAGATTACAGAAACCGTTTCCTGTCTCCATGACGACCAGGGCGCCCAGATTCAAGCTGTCAGTGTGAGCAACAACTTTTGAGGCGTTCAGGGTCTGAGGATGCCTTCAGGTACTTTATAATAATAATAATAATAATACATTTCATTTATATAGCGCACTTTAGAAACAGCGTCATCTCAAGGTGCTTCACAAAGCTATCAGGAGAACAGAATAAAACTAATACAATAAAAAGATATCTTTATAAACTTTATAAACTCACACTCATTGGCCCGGACTATTTTCTGTGAAGAACGTTTTCAATGACCACACACTGTACACACACACACACACACACACACACACACACACACACACACACACACACACACACACACACACACACACACACACACACACACACACACACACACACACACACACACACACACACACACACACACACACACACACACACACACACACACACACACACACACACACACACACACAGCTCTGAAAGGCTGTGTGTTAACGGGGCTGAAGTGTAGACTCACATCAATGTTGTAAAAAAATACTTAAGAAAAACCCTTTATTTGTACTTTTACCGTGATTTAATTAAAAAAGAGTTGTTTAATTGCATTTAAAAATAAAAACAAATATGGTCTTTATTTATAATTGTGATCCATCAAAGGTAAAGGGCAAACATGAACCTTACATGCTGTCTGTATGCTTGTAGTTGGGATAAAGGGAACATCTGTTGAGTATTTCTACTTCCAATTGTTTGGTTGTGTTCGTTTACAAACCCAGCGGGACTCCAGACCCCCGAACACCGGCTGAATAACAACGATATGAACGCCATCCAAGGGTTAAAGTGAACTCAGAGAACCAGGACCACTCTCAGGGGGCTCTGGAAGGTACAGCACCCCCCCACTGTAGATACCTATGTGCAAAGCGTGTGAGTATAGAACCATGCAGCACACTGGTATTCTCAACCTGTATACAGCATGACGTGTTGAAGCCTATATGATGATTGGATGCACGAGTCAGAGTCCTGTGAACAGTGTGCGTTTACTGAGGGAGGGATTGAGACATCAGAGAGCACAGTTAGCATGTTGCTATCCCTCTGTCAGATCTCAGCTGTCACCAGGAAGTGATGGGGGGGGGGGGGGGGGGGGGGTAATCAGTCCTTGTAGTCACTGTTCTCAGGAACAAACTCAATACTCTCTGATCCATCCCATAAAGTGCATGCAGAGTCTGACCTCTGAGAAAACCGTATCAAAGTAAACTCCATCCTTTGAAACACTTCCTGCCTTCTTAAGAAATGTGAGTGTGTCCTTAGAGTGTCTCAGTTGGGCCATACGCTGTGTGTCCTTATCACACAGGGCACTAACCCCCTTAGAGACACGCATATGCTGCTGGCAGGATCAACCAGGTAGCCCGTGATGACAGTAGGGTTGACCCTATATCATGTGAAGCCACCGAGCACCGGAGGGCACCGGGCCCGGAGCAAGGCCAAATGCTGAATGCTGCCACCGACTAAGGCCGCAATGCAACAGTGGAGGGTTCGAGAAACAACAGTGTTGGACGGGTGCACCGCGGCGGAGGTGGGGAGGTTCCAGCCCGGAACATCCACCCCACTGCGGGACCCGTGGTGGGACCCCTGAGTCAGACGGTGCGTCTTGGTCACGCTTCATATCGGCCGGCCCGGGAGGGAAGAGACACGCAGAGCTCTATCACCCCAACTCAGGACACGCTCCTGACCATCAGAGTCGAACATGCAGTCCGGAGGAACCGACCCCAGAGCACCGGCACGAGGCCGTGGGGGGACACCCGGGACCGAACAGTATCCCCCTTAGAGACAAGCATATGTTACTGGCAGGATCAACCAGGTAGCCCGTGATGACAGTAGGGTCGAGCCTATATCATGTGAAGCCACCGGTCCCCGAGGGTACCGGGCCCGGAGCAAGGCCAATTGCTGAATGCTGCAGCCGACTAAGGCTGCTATGCAACAGTGGATGGTTAACTCAACTTTTGTGAGAACCAGGCTGGGGGGTCTTGGTGGCTCGAGCCAAGGCCCACCTAAAGTGCATGGTGAGCGGACACATCACCTCCGTGTTTGCAGAAAGCCGTTATTTTTCGAAATGCGACCAAAAACTGGGTTTCGGAATTCCTGCGGACTGTAGTCCAAAATGTATGGAGGAAAGACATTTACAAAGAAGGGGAAACAAAGCCCCGGGTACTTTTCACCGACTCCATTGAAATGTTCACCAGAGTATTTCTTTTAACTTCATTTTGGATTATTTTAAGATATAATTAACCTTTTTTTTTTGCCGCCTATGAGCACCCATATTATTATAAATCATTTTTAGGGGAAAAGTGTGGAGAGGAACATGCCTCTCCAGCACCCCGGAGAGCTCCCAGTCCAACTGCTTTAAACAGAGTCATTAACTGCTACCCAGAGAACAGGCTGCAGCACCTCGCTTTCTAAGGGAGGGACAGTGTTTTAAATGTGGGTACAAGTGTTTAAAACGCCCGATTAAAGCGTATGCAGGACCCCAGTGAGCTAAAAATAATGATTATAAATCATTTGTAGGGGAAAAAGTGTGGAGATATGCCTGAATGCAAATACTTGAAATACCTTAATGCAGTGTGTTTGTATATCAAGTGGACTGTCAACTGGAAAAGCCCTAACGGTGAGCGAGAAATGCTTTCCTGAGATGTTCCTCTAAAATGAGATGTTCTTAAGAGACTTTGACTTAAAAGATGCTTACGATGCCTTGTTCAAAAACAAGACTTGAGTTATTAGGTCTTATATCAAGTGTAACGAGATATTCTGACTAGAAATTAGACAAACATACTGGATGTGAAGTTTGGAGGGTTTTTTCATCTGTTGAGTATTTCTACTTCCAATGGTTTGGTTGTGTTCGTTTACAAACCCAGAAGCTCAGCGGGACTCCAGACCCCCGAACACCGGCTGAATAACAACGATATGAACGCCATCCAAGGGTTAAAGTGAACTCAGAGAACCAGGACCACTCTCAGGGGGTTCTGGAAGGTACAGCACCCCCCCACTGTAGACACATATGTGCAAAGCGTGTGAGTATAGAACCATGCAGCACACTGGTATTCTCAACCTGTATATAGCATGACGTGTTGAAGCCTATATGATGATTGGATGCACGAGTCAGAGTCCTGTGAACAGTGTGCGTTTACTGAGGGAGGGATTGAGACATCAGAGAGCACAGTTAGCATGTTGCTATCCCTCTGTCAGATCTCAGCTGTCACCAGGAAGTGATGGGGGGTGGTGGTGTGTGTGTGTGTGTGTGTGTGTGTGTGTGTGTGTGTGTGTGTGTGTGTGTGTGTGTGTGTGTGTGTGTGTGTGTGTGTGTGTGTGTGTGTGTGTGTGTGTGTGTGTTTGTGTGATGAGCTTTTCAGCATGTTTTTTTAATGATTATTTTTAACTTTGATAAGACCATATTAGGACCACATGTCGACTGTGCAACATTTGAGACATATTTTAACAAATGAAGTACTCAGGTCTTGTACTTGAGTAAAGTAGAAGTACTCAGATCTTGTACTTGAGTAAAAGTAGAAGTACTCAGATCTTGTACTTGAGTAAAAGTAGAAGTACTCAGATCTTGTACTTGAGTAAAAGTAGAAGTACTCAGATCTTGTACTTGAGTAAAAGTAGAAGTACTCAGATCTTGTACTTGAGTAAAAGCAGAAGTACTCAGATCTTGTACTTGAGTAAAAGTAGAAGTACTCAGATCTTGTACTTGAGTAAAAGTAGAAGTACTCAGATCTTGTACTTGAGTAAAAGCAGAAGTACTCAGATCTTGTACTTGAGTAAAAGTAGAAGTACTCAGGTCTTGTACTTGAGTGAAAGTAGAAGTACTCAGGTCTTGTACTTGAGTGAAAGTAGAAGTACTCAGGTCTTGTACTTGAGTGAAAGTAGAAGTACTCAGACCTTGTTCTTGAGTAAAAGTAGAACTACTCAGACCTTGTTCTTGAGTAAAAGTAGAAGTACTCAGATCTTGTACTTGAGTAAAAGTAGAAGTACTCAGATCTTGTACTTGAGTAAAAGTAGAAGTACTCAGATCGTGTACTTTAGTAAAAGTAGAAGTACTCAGATCTTGTACTGAAGTAGAAGTACTCAGATCTTGTACTTAAGTAGAAGTACTCAGATCTTGTACTTGAGTGAAAGTAGAAGTACTCAGATCTTGTACTTGAGTAAAAGTAGAAGTACTCAGGTCTTGTACTTGAGTGAAAGTAGAAGTACTCAGACCTTGTTCTTGAGTAAAAGTAGAACTACTCAGACCTTGTTCTTGAGTAAAAGTAGAAGTACTCAGATCTTGTACTTGAGTAAAAGTAGAAGTACTCAGATCTTGTACTTGAGTAAAAGTAGAAGTACTCAGATCGTGTACTTTAGTAAAAGTAGAAGTACTCAGATCTTGTACTGAAGTAGAAGTACTCAGATCTTGTACTTAAGTAGAAGTACTCAGATCTTGTACTTGAGTGAAAGTAGAAGTACTCAGATCTTGTACTTGAGTAAAAGTAGAAGTACTCAGATCTTGTACTTGAGTAAAAGTAGAAGTACTCAGATCTTGTTCTTAATACAGATCTGTAAAGTAACTAAAGGGATTACATACATGTAGTGGAGTAAAAGTACACAGTAGCATAAAATGGAAATACTCAAGTTAAGTACAAGTAGTACCTCGAAAAGTTACTTAATTACAGTACTTGAGTACTTCCACCTCTGAGTATATGATCTATGTGTTTGTTTATGGTAATATGAACACGGAGAGTCTGCAGGTTTCATTTGTTTATTTTCTGTAAAATAATGTGAAGTACAGTCTCTTTAAAAATGTCTCTGCTTGAAAACATATTCATATTTACAACACTCAACATTCCCAGGTTATTTATTACAAGGTTCAAATAAACATCTGCAAACAACAACAACAAAAGAGTCAATTTATTATTCCAAAACAAAGCATCAGACGCAGGACGCTCATTTTAAAAAAAGACGTGGAAACTAATAATAACAATATGAGAGAAGCTAAAAGCATACATCGATAGAAAATATGAAAAAATATGAAATATGGCCTTTAACTGATCCCTAGTGTACACACACACACACACACACACACACACACACACACACACACACACACACACACACACACACACACACACACACACACACACACACACACACACACACACACACACACACACACACACACACACACACACACACACACACACACACACACACACACACACACACACACACACACACACACACACACACACACACACACACCTTAAATATACTGTATTTACTTTTTTGTTTAAAACATATTATCTGAGGAATTATATACAGACAGACCACTTTGGATTAAAAAATACAACGTCTATAGTCAGAATAACATTAATAATAATTATACTTTTCTACCTCTTGTTAGATAAAAATATGTTGCTCTGCTCGGACAGGAAGTGCAGGTAAGAGAGGAGGCGGGGCTAAGGGCTGTCAGTCACAGTGACCCCCGGGGTTAAAGGGCAATCCCGCCAAAAGCTTGTTGTTGAATAAAGTTCACAGAAAGTGTGTGCTGTACTTCGTGGAGTCAACTTTCATCATCCATCAATCTGCCTTTTAATCTCAGGTACTTTTGTTCTAAAGGTGAACATTTTTTTTCCTATTTTATTTACTTCATAATTATCAAAAACAAAAAAAGAAGATATTCTCCCCAGAATTAATATATCTTATAAAGAAGACCAACGCCACAGGACTCATACTCTGGGTGTTTCTCAAGGTCGAGGAAAGCTGCTTCAGAGCCACTATTTCAAGGACGCTACGTCATCGCCGAAGGACTGCTCCAATGTCCAGGATCCTTGGAATTCTACCGAGGACTGAGTCCTTTGTTGCGGGAAATTTCGTGGCTGCACTGTGTAGACATTTCCCAAATCTTTGCCGGAAAATTTAAGGCGGGGCCTCGCATATGACGCACACTTGCTAGCGTGCTCCGAATGCCAGGAAGGATTCTTGCCTAGCCTCTGAAGGACCCGACTCGGAAGACAAGGAAGCGTCCTCGACATTGAGAAACACCCCCTATCTTTCTAGAAAAACCACTGGTACGCACATTGGAATATTATATTTAAAACAGAGAGGGGTTATAAGTAGGGATGTCCCGATCACATTTTTTTGCTTCCGATCCGATTCCGATCATTTGATTTTGCCGATACCGATTTTTCCCGATCCGATCTTTATGCAATGCATTAAGAGAAAAAAAGAAAAAAAGCATTCAAGTTGTCCCTTAAGGTTATTTTTTAAATTTAAATTGGATTTTCTATCCAACATGGATATAGCTTCTTTCTTTCACAGCAGCATTGGATCAGTTCAGTTGTGCAGCATTGGATCAAAACAAAATAAAGCTTATCAGTACTCGTTAGCTTACTGCTACAATTAGACACTGCGCCCACTCTGTTGCCAGATTTGAGAGAAATAAGCAGGTCTATGAGAACAAGCCCCAAAGAAGCAACACATACATGATGTTGTGTAATTTGAAACCAAAACTAAGGCCTCAGGATGACTTTAAGACTTGAACATGGTCATTTTTGTTTTGTAACATTGAATACAAAATTTTAAAAAAGTATTTAAAAAAAAAAAAAAAAATCCCGATCCCCGATTTTTTTCTCCCGATTCCGATCTTTTGAAAATCACGTGATCGGATCAGGACATCTCTAGTTATAAGCTACCGTTGCTCGACTTCTACTGCGTTTAAAAAGCATAACCAAGAAACTTTCTGGCGTTATTTAGACTTCAAAGCGTCCGTTAACTGAGAAAAGAAGTGGCAGATGGATGGATGAAGATGGAGACAGAGTTCAGTTTCAGCCTTAGATCCATATGTAGTCACGAGTCACTATCTGTTGGCACTTGGTGGTAAAGTCTGAGGAGATGAACGTTGGGGGGATTGCCCTTTGAGAACCTGAAGAAGCGCGAGAAAGCTGAGGAGCGACCTCGCTTTCAAACAGGAGGAAATATGCAGATTTGTACACGTTAATATGTTCCAGTAACAGATGCAGTTAACATTCAGTTCCATCATTTCAATGCATAATCTTTTATATTAAAAAAGTCGGCGATTACAGGCGGGTGCAGGCGGTGCGATAACGACGCTCCGTTAAAAAGGGAATGTGTGTCAGAAACACGGCGCTGCAGATTTACTAATAAACATCCGACTCGCAGAACAAGGGGTACCAAGACATGCTTTAAAGGTCCCCTATTATAAAATCCTCTTCTTCATGTCTCTACATCAACATGTGTCCCCTCTTCTCCATGTCTCTTCTACATCAACATGTGTCCCCTCTTCTCCATGTCTCTTCTACATCAACATGTGTCCCCTCTTCTCCATGTCTCTTCTACATCAACATGTGTCCCCTCTTCTCCATGTCTCTTCTACATCAACATGTGTCCCCTCTTCTCCATGTCTCTTCTACATCAACATGTGTCCCCTCTTCCTCATGTCTCTACATCAACATGTGTCCCCTCTTCTTCATGTCTCTTCTACATCAACATGTGTCCCCTCTTCTCCATGTCTCTTCTACATCAACATGTGTCCCCTCTTCTCCATGTCTCTACATCAACATGTGTCCCCTCTTCTCCATGTCTCTACATCAACATGTGTCCCCTCTTCTCCATGTCTCTACATCAACATGTGTCCCCTCTTCTCCATGTCTCTACATCAACATGTGTCCCCTCTTCCTCATGTCTCTACATCAACATGTGACCACTCTTCTCCATGTCTCTACATCAACATGTGTCCCCTCTTCTCCATGTCTCTACATCAACATGTGTCCCCTCTTCTCCATGTCTCTACATCAACATGTGTCCCCTCTTCTCCATGTCTCTACATCAACATGTGTCCCCTCTTCTTCATGTCTCTTCTACATCAACATGTGTCCCCTCTTGTTCATGTCTCTTCTACATCAACATGTGTCCCCTCTTCTCCATGTCTCTACATAAACATGTGTCCCCTCTTCTCCATGTCTCTTCTACATCAACATGTGTCCCATCTTCTCCATGTCTCTACATCAACATGTGTCCCCTCTTCTTCATGTCTCTTCTACATCAACATGTGTCCCCTCTTCTTCATGTCTCTTCTACATCAACATGTGTCCCCTCTTCTTCATGTCTCTTCTACATCAACATGTGTCCCCTCTTCTTCATGTCTCTTCTACATCAACATGTGTCCCCTCTTCTTCGTGTCTCTTCTACATCAACATGTGTCCCCTCTTCTTCGTGTCTCTTCTACATCAACATGTGTCCCCTCTTCTTCGTGTCTCTTCTACATCAACAGACAGAGAATCAGCACTTTGGAAACAGGGCTGAAACAGAGGGGATTATGGGTAATGCTGCAATGATCTGTTTGGTGTTTCAGCCAATCAGAGACAGGCTCTGTATATATCTGAGACCTGTGATATATTGATGAAGACGAGGATGATAGGGGACCTTTAAGAACAAGCAGGCTAAGGAAAGTTGACGGTGGCGTAGAAGACGCCTGAGGAACACCCGAGCTTGTTTTTGGTGATTCTGGTGGAAAATTCAATGATTTGTTTTATATATATATTTAAATCAATGATTCCCAACTTTTCTTTGGACAAACATATGATTTGTTGGAAACCAAAGTGTGGTTTTTGCTGCTTCACAACAAACTCCTGACTCATTTTCTAAATATATCAATTAAGGATATGTACTTCATATTCCTGTGGAAAGTATATTTGCGTATATATTTTCTTTCTACCTTCAAATTTAGTTTTAAATACTGCAGTGTCTGTTTTTGTAGTTTTACTTTGTTGCCCTTCTAATGATGTTGAAATCAATTAGAAAATCAATTAAATCAATCAATAAGAAACGTGTAATGCGAGCTTCTCGGATTGATTTGTGTTTTTAGAAAAAGGCAAAAATCTTTAGTATATTTTTAAAGAGCAAAAAAGTCACAAATAATCTTCTCCGAAATACTTTTTAACATCCGAGCAAAAAAAAAAAAAATTCGAAACCAAATGTCGTTTGATTGCAACATCATTTTACACCAAAATCACCAAAAATGTAGTTGAAAAACGTTGAAACATAGAATAGATATACGTCCGTCTCTCCCGTCTGCAGACCACGAGGGGACAGTCATCGCCTGGATTTGATTACATTCAGAAAATATATACATTTGTCCATTTGGACCGTCTGTCTGCGGCCCGTTCAAAGCATATCTGCAAATATGAATACGACGTGTTACTCGTGAGCTCTCCGGTTAAAGCTCGGGCGTCTTCTGCGATCACAGGACGAGTTTAAGGGGGGGGGGGCGACATCATGATTAAGTCACTTGAGAAGCAGCAGCATATCGGGGGCTTTGCACTGAACACACCTTTAACCTGCTCCCCATCGACCACACCCTCTTTTATTCAGAGGACTGTCGGAGCAGGGAAAGCTTTCGTTTAAAAAAATATACAGACCTCTGAGTCATGGCTGAGTTCCTGTCAAAGTGGCGGATAAAGCGGAGGAAGCTGAACCTGAACTATCCGGCGCACACGTCCCTGCAACAGTCGGACCGATCATCACGATGCATATTTTCTTTTCTCGATCTTACAAGCACTGCTGGTTTTACAGACTTTTTTTTTCTTTACATAAAGCCGACATGTTTTCTTTTTGCATTTACGCGAGTGCATTTTCCATTGACATGCAGATCGTACAAGCTAATGCCGTAACAATAAGAGAAGCGCTGTGTCTCAATCCGGATACTTCCTTCAGAACGCTGGTATTAGCAAGCTAGCTAGTTAGCAACGATTGTTTGAGCTACCAGATCCTTACAGGCTGATGAGTCAAACCCAGATAATGAACGGGGCTTCTTTTGGACATGAGTATAGTGGTACGTTACGGCCTTATTTCAGGCATCTTACCAAAAACTAATTCAATAAAACCATTGACTTCCAGCGAAGGGACAGGAAGTGCTAAAATGCTGACTCATGTGTTTGTGAGGAGTTATTCCTTCACCCCGTATTAACCCAAATTAGGGATTGGGTATATATTTTTTTGTACAGTGCCTTATTCACCGGAGCATTCACGGCTGAGCTTCAGCTACGTAGCCAAGATGGCGGTTGTCGTTGAGCGTGACATGTGACCAGCTCCATCCGGTACTCAGTGCATTTTGCTATACTTCGCATTGGGACGCACTACACAGCTGGTGTAAGACGAACAGAAGAACGCGAATCGAGACACAGCAACGGGTTTTTCTTGACTTCAAGCGTTGCGAGAGCTTTTTTGAGTTAAGTGCCTTTGATGGTCCAGGAGAGAAATGTCCTCGGAGGTTTGACTCCCAAACCTGGCTCTGCTGAGCGTCTCTCGTGGGTTTCCTCCTCCTCACTTGAAGCGGTCGGATCTGAAGGAGTCCTCCACGGCGGGGTCGGCCAGCATCAGGTCCCCGTCCAGCATGTCCAGAGCCAGAGGGTCCATCCGGAGCGGGTCGTCCAGAGAGAAGGGGTCCATCTCGAAGCCCGGGACGTGAGACAGAGCGCTGGTGATCTCTTTAGAGAGGCCAGGGGGGGAGTCTCCTGCAGAAGGAGGGAGGGGGGGAAACACTGAATGTTCTCTTCCAACATGAGGGTAACATGATAACAAAGGTATCAACTGTAGCTGAGAACATGACAGGATGTGTGATTACCTAGAAGAGCATCAGGACTGTTTGAGGCATATGATAGCTATGTGATTAACATGATGACTCAGCCTCTATGGAGAGAGACATATGACAAGCATGATCATTTCTGACGTGGAGCTAATCTGAAGTAAACATTGAATACTGCTTTCTATTCCTCCATCTTGTGACTGAGGAACTCCCTCTCTTGGATATCAGCAAGTGAAGGACACTGTTCAGGAACTAGTTGATGCTCTGTATGTGATGACTCCTTCCATTCTGGAGAGGATCACAGATACATGGATCCTGAGGTTCAAGATCAAGACAGGGACGAGGGAGATTTTTCTAACAGTAGAACAAGAAATGAGGAAGACTGATGTAATAACTGACACTCAGTGAGCTCAGCGTTTGTGAAAAATGGTTCTAGACCAGTGCTTCTCAAAGTGTGTGCTAACTCTCTGAGGTCTAAGCCCTTTGTTCACATGTTAGGCTCGCCTGTTTGTTTTTTGTAAAAAAGCTATTAAAACATGAACCTTGGGGACCATCGGGCCGGCCTGCATGGTCTGCCTACAAAAAATAAAAAAATGTGCAGCCTCAACAACAGCCTCTGATCATCAACAGACTCCATGCAATGCTTCATTGGATGCATATATTAGATACTAATCTCTATCTCACTCCTAACACATCTAAATCTACTTCCAGCATGGATACATAATCAGAAAAGACATCCATTGTTTGTTTTATACGCTTCTTGAAAGCATCGTTTTTCTAGAATAGATTACAAATCGCCGGAGAATTGTAAAAACAAGTGGCAGCATGTGTGGCAAAGGTGTTGAAACGTAAGCTCGTTCCATTGCGGAGATATTCCCGCGAGAGTGCGGAAAACTTAAATGAATGTATTTATTTCAAATGTGAAATGTTACCAATATATTCACGGACCACTAGGGGGCGCTCGCGGGGCACTTTGAGAAGCACTGATAGACCAGCATAATGCACACTGCCTCTATTCTGTATGTCAGTATATTAACCAGGGGGTCAGGAATAACACGGAGCGCTGTTTTGGACTCGGCGCTGAAACGCTGCGGGCGTTAAACCTGTGGATAAACCCACCGGTGAGGATGATGTTGGGCACGTTGTGGCGGCCGTCCCCCCCGCAGTAGTTCTGGTTGTGGGGGTCCTGCAGGTCCAGAGGCCCCTGGCTGTTGCAGGGGAACTGGTTCTTATCGGAGCTCAGAGCGTGGTTCAGAGAGAGACAGTCGCCCTGGCTCTCTGCGGAAAACTGAAGCACAGAAACAGATTCAAGGCAGGATGAATACACAGATTACACCGGAGAGGATAACGTACGTGTGTGTGTGTGTGTGTGTGTGTGTGTGTGTGTGTGTGTGTGTTACCTGCTGGTTGGATTTCCCCGTGAGCTGCAGACTCAGATAGGGGTCGTCCAGCAGAGAGTTGAACAAGGCATCCTGGGAAAGAGGATAATGTAATGAGAGGATCTGTGTCATGTTGACAGACAAGCAATGCCAGAAATATAAAAAACGTTCATAAAATCCTATTTACTCTGTCTGTTTATTTTATTTACTGTTTCTACTTTCACTATATTTTGATGATAATACTTTTCTACTTTTACTTGAGTAACATTTTGAATGCAGGACTTTTACTGTAACAGAGTATTCCTACACTCTGGTACTTCTACTTTTACTCAAGTACAAGACCCGAGTACTTCTACTTTTACTCAAGTACAAGACCTGAGTACTTCTACTTTTACTCAAGAACAAGATCTGAGTACTTCTACTTTTACTCAAGTACAAGATCTGAGTACTTCTACTTTTACTCAAGAACAAGATCTGAGTACTTCTACTTTTACTCAAGAACAAGATCTGAGTACTTCTACTTTTACTCAAGTACAAGATCTGAGTACTTCTACTTTTACTCAAGTACAAGATCTGAGTACTTCTACTTTTACTCAAGAACAAGATCTGAGTACTTCTACTTTTACTCAAGAACAAGATCTGAGTACTTCTACTTTTACTCAAGTACGAGATCTGAGTACTTCTACTTTTACTCAAGAACAAGATCTGAGTACTTCTACTTTTACTCAAGTACAAGATCTGAGTACTTCTACTTTTACTCAAGTACGAGATCTGAGTACTTCTACTTTTACTCAAGAACAAGATCTGAGTACTTCTACTTTTACTCAAGTACAAGACCCGAGTACTTCTACTTTTACTCAAGTACAAGACCTGAGTACTTCTACTTTTACTCAAGAACAAGATCTGAGTACTTCTACTTTTACTCAAGAACAAGATCTGAGTACTTCTACTTTTACTCAAGAACAAGACCTGAGTACTTCTACTTTTACTCAAGTACAAGATCTGAGTACTTCTACTTTTACTCAAGAACGAGATCTGAGTACTTCTACTTTTACTCAAGAACAAGATCTGAGTACTTCTACTTTTACTCAAGTACAAGATCTGAGTACTTCTACTTTTACTCAAGTACAAGATCTGAGTACTTCTACTTTTACTCAAGAACAAGATCTGAGTACTTCTACTTTTACTCAAGTACAAGATCTGAGTACTTCTACTTTTACTCAAGAACAAGATCTGAGTACTTCTACTTTTACTCAAGAACAAGATCTGAGTACTTCTACTTTTACTCAAGTACAAGATCTGAGTACTTCTACTTTTACTCAAGTACAAGATCTGAGTACTTCTACTTTTACTCAAGAACAAGATCTGAGTACTTCTACTTTTACTCAAGAACAAGATCTGAGTACTTCTACTTTTACTCAAGTACGAGATCTGAGTACTTCTACTTTTACTCAAGAACAAGATCTGAGTACTTCTACTTTTACTCAAGTACAAGATCTGAGTACTTCTACTTTTACTCAAGTACGAGATCTGAGTACTTCTACTTTTACTCAAGAACAAGATCTGAGTACTTCTACTTTTACTCAAGTACAAGACCCGAGTACTTCTACTTTTACTCAAGTACAAGACCTGAGTACTTCTACTTTTACTCAAGAACAAGATCTGAGTACTTCTACTTTTACTCAAGAACAAGATCTGAGTACTTCTACTTTTACTCAAGAACAAGACCTGAGTACTTCTACTTTTACTCAAGTACAAGATCTGAGTACTTCTACTTTTACTCAAGAACAAGATCTGAGTACTTCTACTTTTACTCAAGAACAAGATCTGAGTACTTCTACTTTTACTCAAGTACAAGATCTGAGTACTTCTACTTTTACTCAAGTACAAGATCTGAGTACTTCTACTTTTACTCAAGAACAAGATCTGAGTACTTCTACTTTTACTCAAGAACAAGATCTGAGTACTTCTACTTTTACTCAAGTACAAGATCTGAGTACTTCTACTTTTACTCAAGTACAAGATCTGAGTACTTCTACTTTTACTCAAGAACAAGATCTGAGTACTTCTACTTTTACTCAAGAACAAGATCTGAGTACTTCTACTTTTACTCAAGAACAAGATCTGAGTTCTTCTACTTTTACTCAAGTACAAGAGCTGAGTACTTCTACCCCTCTGCTCTCTGAGTACTTCTCCCTTGTCTTTAGTTAAAATATCTGGAATACTTCCCCCCCCCCCCCCCCCCCCTCTGAGTATCCTTGGTTGAGCTTCCTCACGTTGTAGAGGTCGGTGGCGAGGCTGTGGCTGATCTGCTGGAGGTGGGGGGGGCCGCCGGCTCTCTGCTGCTCCACTTCCTGTTTGACGTGACGCTGAGAGACCTGAAGACACAGATCCATCGGCCGCTCGTTCTTTATCAGCTGAGCGTTCCCCGAGGTCATCTGCTGCCCCATCGCCCTCTGCTGCTGCTGCTGCTGCTGCTGCTGGAAACACAACATGAGCCGTGAACACTCAGGAACACCGCTCTGATGTCTATATGTGTTCACACTCGATATGAGACCTGAAGTGAACCCTCTGAGGCCTCAGCCCTGTTCTCACATGTTGGGCTGGCCTGTTCTCTTGTTGTTGTGAAATGCTTTAAAACATGAACCCAGTGCTGCACAAGTTATATACATGCTCTTTTTCAGAAGAAGCTAAGCTATCAGTATATGTAGGCTACAGGGGGGTCTCATTGATGTACAGAGAGTCATGAGACCATAAGTACAAAAGAAAAAACACAACGAAAATGTTATCACTCAGAAATGTATTCAAATCCCACAGTGGAAAGTATTCTACGTCTCTTGACAGAATTTTTTTTTAAATAAATGTTCATAAAAGACATCCATTGTTTAAATTTTAAAAAACATTGATTTTCTAGAATAGATTACAAATAGATTACAAGCGGCCCCATGTGTGATGAAGGTGAAACCTAAATTCTCATTGATCTAAATATCTCGTCTTATTTCAAGAAATCTTACCGAGCTAAGTCTCACTTGTTCTGTTGGCCTATCTCTTTACTTATTACAAGAGAAAACACCTTGTTGTTATTATTCTGTCACTTGATTTGGTCCAGTGTCGTTCCTTGTTGCTCACAGCAGAAACTGCACCTTCACACTGAGACTCTTTAAAAAGCACCGTCCTCTTTTCCTCTCCATTATCTGTTCAAAGCAGGCCTGCAATCTGTGCCTCGTGCTGCTAGGGGGCCTATGCACTGGGCCCGAGCCGCTGCTGAGCGACTGCATAGAGCGACTGCATAGAGCGACTGCATAGAGCCTGTCAAGAGGACTTTTCTCAATGTCAGAGCAACGTCAGCACGAAAACAGGTAGGAACTATTTTCTGACTGGTGCCAATGGCGAAACGAGGACCCAGTGCGTCGCTCGGTGCCTACGGTCTCTCCTGAACGACAGCCGGTGTCCCGCTACCGTCAGGGAGTATGTGGCTGCTACCTCATCTCAACATGCAAGGGTTGACAACAACACAGTGGGGAGCCACAGGCTGGCATCCCTCTTCTTAATAAGGGGAGCTCTGAGGCTGCGCCCCCCAAACGTCCCAAGGGCTCCTGCATGGGACCTGCCCTTGGTGCTGGACGCCCTATGCTCGCCTCCCTTTGATCCCTTGTCACAGGCAGGACTGAGGTGGCTCTCAGCCAAGACGGCTTTCCTTCGTGCCATCACTTCAGCAAAGCGTGTAAGCGAGCTTCACTCCTTGTCCTAGAACATCTCGTGTCTGAGGTGGAACTCAGATGGCTCAGGTGTCACCTTATGGCCGAACACAGCGTTCCTCCCTAAGGGGCTGGCACGCTCTCATCTCAATCGGCCATCCAGCTGGCAGGGTTTGACCCCCCATCAGGAGAGGTCAAGACTCTTATGCTTGGTGCGGGCCCTTAGAGCTTATGTCCAGACTACCGCAGGCATACGGCAGTCTGAACTGCTCTTTCTCCGTTACGGTGGTCCTCGAAAGTTACGTATGTAACTACGGTTCTATGAATCCTGGATGACCGCCAGAGTTCTTAGTCACTCAGAATCTCCTGTTCCCGCGTGAAGATTATATAGGACTGAACTCATTGACAACACCGGAACTTATGCCTTCCGGGGTCATGCGATGTCACACGTGACTTTGACATAAATACTTGACCTGCGCATGCGCGAGACAGAAGATATCCAGTGATAAGCACTGCGTCTGGCGTCATCCAGAATTCATAGAACCGTAGTTACATACCTAACTTTCGTTTTAAAGAGTACCTGACCTCCCTTTATATTAATAGAACAATAATGTCATTGTTAGCTAATGAATGTTTCCATGGTGACCAACGGCAACATGACAACGTTTTCATTGGTCCCTCTTCTTTAGAGAAGACCAGGAAATGATGGATACACGGATCGTGTTCAAATCAATAGGCACGCAATGACTCTAAATAATAATGATCACGCCACCAAACACACATTCAGACTAAAGGAACCAGCCTGTTTGGAAAATGAGAGAAGTAGGAAGTACAGGTATTTGAGTAGTGGAGTAAAGTACTGATACCAGAAACATTTACTTAAGTACAGTAACAAAAGTATTTGTACTCCACTACTTCCCACCTTTGAACCATGCTGTGTAGCCGTAAGAAAAATCTACTTTAGATCTGAGTACTTCTCCCACCTCTGCTGAGCTGAAGTGCTGCAGCTGCTGGTTGTGAGAGTTGCGGAGATTCTGAAGGTGGAGCTGATGGTGCTGCTGGGAGCCCTGCTGGTGCTGCTGGTGCTGCTGGGAGCCCTGCTGGTGCTGCTGGTGCTGCTGGGAGCCCTGAGGGTGGGACTGGTGCTGCTGGGAGCCCTGCTGGTGCTGCTGGGAGCCCTGCTGGTGCTGCTGGGACTGGCTGAGCGGGTATGGAGGGAGCCGCTGGTCCAGAGGAAGTCTGCTGGTGTCCAGAGGGACGCCCTGTGGATGGGGTAGGGGTTGGAAATGTTATTATTCACCATAATAAGACTGCTAAACACCTGAGTGGAGTGCACCAGTTAGGCCTAAAAAAGTAGGTCTTAACTCTAACGTCGGGCTTAACTACGTCCGACTTAGTGATTAGAATTTACACCGAGTGCACCAAGCCTGACTAGTCACGTCGAAGCTGTGCCTAGTCTTAAGATGCGTGTCCACGTCAATACATGCAGGTAATACATTACCAAACAGTGATTGTTGCCAAGCAACACACGTCTGGACTCTACATAACTTAACACTCGAACCTCTCCATTCAAAGCAAGCAAGATCGGGGAGAGCGCAGCGTTTCGGTCTGATCCGTGCTGGAGTTGAGGGGAGATCTCCTCGACTAATTCAAAAAGGTCTGCCGAAGCGAAACCTCTCTATCAGCTCACTGTCCGAATAGGTGTCCAGTGGGTTTGTTCCATCATGGACGACTCTCTCGTCTTAATGCCCTTTCGTTGTTAAACTTGTAAACAAGACCCCCTGCCATCGTTAATATCCTTCTTGCCTGTTTTACGTTACTATGGATACTAGTCTGTCTTCCTGATTTACGCCTGCTCCATACTAGGCGTAAAAGTTACACCTGGGCGCAACGCATACCGGGCTTTAGTCTAAGTGGTGCACTATCATAACTTCAGTTTGGTCTTAACCTTCTCGTCGGACGTAGAGTTACGCCCAGTCTTACGCTCAGCTGGTTCACTCCACCCCTGAGCTGTGTGAAGTGAAAAGACTAAGAAAAACTATTTATCTAATATACCATATTCCAATTACTTGTATAACGACTATTCTGCACTTTTCGATTATATAATTATATTTTATTTGTATTTACTGTTGGAGCAGCCTGTGACCTCAGATGTTCATCGTCATATCTTCTCTGTATCTCTGACACATGACCATAAAAGCCTTGAATCTTGAAAAAGTCCCCCGATAAACATTCATGTGTTTGTCATCTTGCAATCTACTAATTTATATAAATAGTTATCACCGCAATAAACCGTATTTAATTGTGTCTTAATGTACGTTATTTAATTTCATATTCTGTTCTTGTACATATCCTATATTCTGTTGACATGTATATAGACTTCTTGCATTAATTTTTATTTTTGTATTTTATACGTTGCATTGTTGGAGGAGCTCAGGTCAGGAGAGTTTCATTACCATTTCTACTCTGTAGCTCATGAGCATGAGATGATAACACCTTTGAATCTTTGAATCTAATAAGTTAGTCGTCTAGTTCAGGGGTTCTCAAACTTTTGTGCGGACCATTATTTATTATCAAGGATTTTCGCGGACCACCTCATATGCAAACCGTAAACATAAGAACATATATAAACGTAGTGCCAGATTCCAAGATTGAGGGCGAAGGTTAGCTGGTTTTAGCCTCTCGTTAGCCGGGGTCTCGTTAGCCGGGGCCTCGTTAGCCAGGGTCCCGTTAGCCAGGGTCTTGTTAGCCAGGGTCTCGTTAGCCAGGGTCCCGTTAGCCAGGGTCCCGTTAGCCAGGGTCCCGTTAGCCAGGGTCCCGTTAGCCAGGGTCCCGTTAGCCAGGGTCCCGTTAGCCAGGGTCCCGTTAGCCAGGGTCCCGTTAGCCAGGGTCCCGTTAGCCAGGGTCTCGTGAACCAGGGCCTCGTTAGCCAGGGCCTCGTTAGCCAGGGCCTCGTTAGCCAGGGCCTCGTTAGCCAGGGCCTCGTTAGCCAGGGCCTCGTTAGCCAGGGCCTCGTTAGCCAGGGTCTCGTTAGCCAGGGTCTCGTTAGCCAGGGCCTCGTTAGCCAGGGTCTCGTTAGCACAGAACGCATACTGGCAAAGGCTCATCTTCAGTGCCTGTGTAGGTAAATCCCAGTTCCAAGTAGTTCCCATTGTATTTTCTCTTAATCTTCCCTTTCTTTGTTTCTTTCTGCGGAGTCTGGCTTGTAGATGCCTCCGACTCACTCTCATTATCTTCATCAACGTTAACGGTAACCTCTTTTCTCTTCAGAGAACCTGCTGCTAGCCACCGATCCATGTTTGTGGTGTTGCATGCACACACGTAACCATGGGTAACCAGTAGTGTACTTAAGTGTTGTCCATAATTAACAATAAGAAATATCTGAGTTTTAACACTACGTTTATATATATACTTATTTTTACAGTTTGCATACGAGGTGGTCCGCGAAAATCCTTGATAATAAAAAGTGGATTCAATTTTTTTCACGGACCACCTGCAGTACCCTCGGTTTGAGAACTGCTGGTCTAGTTGCCAGCACACAGAAATGTTGAGTACCCCTAAAGTGTTATGTTAGAAATGCATAGTAGGGTCTCCAGCACATAGAGATTGCCGGATGCTAACCTGCATGTGTTGGGACACTTACACAATTAGCAATTAGCAGTTGTGTTAATTAGCATTATAGCCAATCTAAACAATAGTTAAAAAATGGCATGGCCGATTTGGTCAATTGTGTGTGTGGTGGGTTTGAGGACGCTGAATCCATTTCTGATATTAATTGGATACAAAATGTCAGTTTTAACCAGAAAGAGGTCACATGGATACTCTCTGTAGGCTAAGCCCTAATATCACTCCCAAATTGTCTGAGCCATTTCGTCCACAGCTGAACTTTGCTCCACTTCCTGCTGGAGCTCCGTCTGTCTCTACAGCCATCATGAAGTCAAATTAGTGTTTTTTCTATGAAGAGATCATAGAAAACGTGTTTAAAATAATGATAAATAAATCAAATGGTTGGCAAAGAAGTAACACTTGATATCTGCAGATGTCCTCCACAGTGTAGCTTCCTGCTGGTGCTCCTCTCTGTTCATCAGAGATCATAGATAACGTGATTAAGAGGTACAAATAATGATTCAATTAATAAAATGCTCGTTAAAGAAGTGAAAAAGATCACACTGATATCTGCAGATGCACACAGTGCCGCTTCCCGTGTCGTTCAGAATCAGGTTTATCACCAGGTGGGTCGACACATACGAGGAGTTTGACTTGGTGTCGTGTATTCAGAGAAATGGTCCCGTGTTGTAAGCCTCTTTGGACTACATCTTTTTTATATTTCTTACGGCCCGTCTACACTACAGGCATCAAAACATCTTGAAGCTGGGCGTGTCTGAAGCTTGGCGATTTTTTGCGAGCAACGCGACCAACAACCAATCACATGAATCTCCCGCCCCCGACATACAAAGCAATAGCAATGTTAAAACGAAGTAACCTGGATATAAACTCTCCAAACAGGCGAAAACCTACCAGTTTCACCCACTGTCTCTGCCACCTCCCTCCATGCCTGGTTCCTCCGGTTTGTATCCCGGTAAATAGTTCCGGTCGTAAAGAACCGGGTGATTTGGTACCGTAATATCTCGTTTGGAATATGAGGAAATGAACTGCGGTCTGGCTCTCCCAGCTTGTACGCGGTTTGATTGGCTGCGCTTGCACTGGCGGGATTTGCATAAACGGGATTTGATTGGCTGATGCCAAGGGTTTGCCAGTAATGAGGTGGTGGTATGTGTGTTCTGTGTGTGTGTGTGTGTGTGTGTGTGTGTGTGTGTGTGTGTGTGTGTGTGTGTGTGTGTGTGTGTGTGTGTGTGTCTATGTGTCTATGTGTGTGTGTCTATGTGTCTATGTGTGTGTGTGTGTGTGTGTGTGTGTGTGTGTGTGTGTGTGTGTGTGTGTGTGTGTGTGTGTGTCTTTTGAGCATCTATCGGCATCAAAAGTTGAACAATGTTCAACTTTTGATGCCGATAGATGCTCGTGATGCTTGCAAAGCCATGCCATGCTCCCCACAATGCAGTTTGGCGAAGATTACAAATCTTCTACGTCACCCCATCCAAGTGAATGGGCGAAGCGTTGAAAGCATTTTTCGATGCCTGTAGTGCAGACGGGCCGTTATGCTTTGTTGATAATTACTATTGTGTATTGTACTTTTTGATTATACTATGTACCAGGTTGTGTGAGACTCACTGTCAATGAACTTGTTCTAATAAATGTGAAAAACCCAGATGGAAACCTATTTGAAGGAAAGTACAATAACATAAATCTGTAGTTGTTACCTGTGTGATGGAGGACAGCGTGGGGGAGATGGTGGGGGAGAACTGCTTGGAGTGATGCCTCCGGGAGTCCCCCCCCAGGGGCAGGATGAGGGGGGAGAGCTGCACCCGTCTCCGTGGCGATGTGCTTAGCGACGGCGAGAAAGAGGAGGAGCCTCCGCCGCCGTATCCGGGGTTACCGCTGGACACCGACTGCAGGGAGGAGCTACTGAGGGAGGAGTGCAGCGATTGGCTGCTGAGGGAGGACTGCAGCGAGGGGGAGGAGCTTAACGAGGACTGCAGCGAGGGGTTGCTGAGCGACGAGTGCAGGGAGGCGGAGCTCAGAGAGTTGGAGAAGGAGTGGTTGCTGAGCGACGACTGGATGTTGGGGTTGCTTAGCGACGACTGCAGGGAGGGGTTGCTAAGCGTCGTCTGCAGAGACGCCATCAGACCTGAGGGGGACGAGAACACACCTGTTTACACACACCTGTTTACACACACACACACACACACCAGTTTACACACACACACACACACACACACTTGTTTACACACAGAACACACCTGTTTACACACAGACACACAGAACACACCTGTTTACACACACACACACCAGTTTACACACACACACACCAGTTTACACACACACACACCAGTTTACACACACACTTGTTTACACACAGAAAACATCTGTTTACACACAGAACACACCTGTTTACACACAGACAGACCTGTTTACACACAACACACACACACACAAGCAGAACACACCTGTTTATACACACACACACACACACACACAAGCAGAACACACCTGTTTATACACACACACACACACACACACACACACACACACACACACACACACACACACACACACACACACACACACACACACACACACACACACACACACACACACACACACACACACACACACACACACACACACACACACACACACACACACACACACACACACACACACACACACACACACACACACACACACACACACACACACACACACACACCATCCCTTTTTATATTAAGTTTTCCGACATGTTGTGTTTAAATATGCAAATGAGGCTCCATGTGATAATCTGCAGAAATCTGTTGTAAAGCATTTCCTGATTACCTGACATTGATATCATATCCATCTTGTGATGCTCGACTTTTACTGTCAGGGGTTTATTCCTGGTGTTAAAGGCTGCGCTACGTTAAAACTAAGACTGTTCCAGCTCTTCTATTATGACTCTTGACCCGTCAATACAAATCCTCATTACTGCCAATTATTGATCAGAGCCTGCGTGTGACTTAAAGACGCAGCAGTCAGTGAGACTCTGTTGTGACATCGTGAGGCTGCAGCAGCTTCCTGCCTCGCTGCAGCCCACAGACCATAAAACAAGGCGACATTTTCCGACTGCACTTCCGCCCTTCAAATAAAAAAGCACCCTCCTCTCTTTTCTCTCTCTGAAGGCTAAATTTAGCGCCTGGCCTCGCCGTACATCCCCCCTTCATCTCCTCGCCCACACACTTCCTGTGCTAACCTGCTCTTAGCCAACACTTTGATCCACACACACTGAACCAGGTTAATGAGAGGCTGGGAGGAGTACCTCTTACTTCAGTGACTCAGATCTGCTACTTGAGTAAAAGTAGAAGTACTCAGATCTTGTACTTGAGTACAAGTAGAAGTACTCAGATCTTGTTCTTGAGTAAAAGTAGAAGTACTCAGATCTTGTACTTGAGTAAAAGTAGAAGTACTCAGATCTTGTTCTTGAGTAAAAGTAGAAGTACTCAGATCTTGTACTTGAGTAAAAGTAGAAGTACTCAGGTCTTGTTCTTGAGTAAAAGTAGAAGTACTCAGATCTTGTACTTGAGTAAAAGTAGAAGTACTCAGGTCTGGTACTTGAGTAAAAGTAGAAGTACTCAGATCTTGTACTTGAGTAAAAGTAGAAGTACTCAGGTCTGGTACTTGAGTAAAAGTAATACAAAATAGTTCATCTAAATAGTTCATTTCTCCCCTTAAAACTTTTATAACTTAATAACAGTTCATTTAAAAGCTTAAAAACGGTTTCTCTGGTGGGATAGAATATAGAATAGATAGAATTGGAGGAGGAAACCCTCGTTAATGGTCACACAGGCAGAGCACGCAGCACACAGTGACACGTGGTCTCTGCTTTTAACCCATCCTAGTACCAGGAGTCTAGTGCTAGGAGCATTGCTCTGCAAAGAAATAATAACTACACTTCAAGCTGAAGCGCCACAGAGCCGGTGAAGCATTAGGTGAATATCAGTAGATATTTAAAGACCTGGTTTAAGAGAGTTTAAGCTCAGACAGAGTCGCTGAGCAGCCCCCACAGATCCCGTGAGATCTTGAACCCTCACGTGATTCCAGGCAGACAGGTGGAGTTGTACCTGGCGTGTGGTGGTGGAAGTTGGCGTTTCCGCCCTGAGCGTTGGCGGCGTTGATGCCCAGCTGCGTGAGGGTGGAGGCCAGGTTCCCCGTGCTGCTGCCCCCGCTCAGAGAGGTGCATCCTGGGTAACAGGGCTCGTCCTGGTCCAGCGGCGTGGGCAGCGGCGACGGGAAGTGGAGGCTGGAGAGATCGGGCAGCGAGCCGCCGGTGTTCAGAGACGCCGGGACGCTGTGCGCCGGGGGGGGGGACGGCTGCTCCGGAGACGAGAAGATGCTGAGGAGACAGGGTTCAGTAACTAAGTACATTTACTCAAGTACTGCACTTAGTTAGGATTTTGAGGTACCACTACAATTGGGAGGTATATGGTGTACTTCAATGTATATGTGTGTGTGTGTGTGTGTGTGTGTGTGTGTGTGTGTGTGTGTGTGTGTGTGTGTGTGTGTGTGTGTGTGTGTGTGTGTGTGTGTGTGTGTGTGTGTGTAGTGATGTTAGACTTACTTGATGCCAGGGACTTCACAGGATTTTGGCCGGGACGACAACAGAGGCAACTGGAGAATAACACATAGTTACGTATAATTACGTTTTTCTGTTTTATTTAGTGGATTTACACATTAATAAATAAGTCAACAAGAATGAAGAGAAACTCCGACTGGAGGGATTCTAGCCTTTGCCATTTACATGCACAAAACTTGCACTTTTTAAAATACATATGTACTTACCTTCTTGGTGTCCCAGGGCTTGAGCAGCTTCCCCTCATCCAGCATGTTCTCTTCGATCGGGGGCACCGGGTACGGAAACACTGAGATCCATTTGAAAAGGAAACGGTGCTGTTACATGACAGCTGTGTGTGTGAGTGTGTGTGTGAGTGTGAGTGTGAGTGTGAGTGTGAGTGTGAGTGTGTGTGTGTGTGTGTGTGTGTGACTCACTTCGTCTGCCCTCTCCATCGCTCTGCCCTGCAGGATCACACACACACACACACAACAGTTAATAGTGAGCTGGAAATATCCTCCTCAGTTAATATTCAGAACGTCCTGTAAGGAAAACCTGTCCACACGACTTTATCCTATTTATATTTCTTCTATAGGTTAACAGTTTAACAAAGAACAGGTTACCACATCCAAAATACAGAAGAAAGGAACAACAAACATCAAAACCACTTTCACTTTCTGTCACTGTGGTTTCAAGAGGAGACGTGTGAAAGCTGCAGGAACAAGTCCTGAAACATGACTCAGCATTTCATCACTTCCTGTCCGCTGTCTGGAGGTTGACGGTTTCTGAATGTTTTTATGTTCACATGTTCCTGAAATAAGGTCTGTGGTTAAGACGAGCTGAAGAGATTTTTATTCTACCGCGTAAAGTATGTCAGTAAATACCTCTCTTCTGGATTTACTAACGACGGTTGCTAATAAGTGCCTAAATGAGACGATTTAACGTCATCACGCCCAACATTAGCCTCCTTTAGCTTAGCGGTGGTGACGTGAAGTCATGTGACCGTGCTGTAGTTCCTTTATAGCCCAACATTAGCCTCCTTTAGCTTAGCGGTGGTGACGTGAAGTCAGGTGACCGTGCTGTAGTTCCTTTAAAGCCCAACATTAGCCGCCTTTAGCTTAGCGGTGGTGAGGTGAAGTCATGTGACCGTGCTGTAGTTCCTTTATAGCCCAACATTCGCCACCTTTAGCTTAGCGGTGGTGACGTGAAGTCATGTGACCGTGCTGTAGTTCCTTTATAGCCCAACATTAGCCACCTTTAGCTTAGCGGCGGTGACATGAAGTCATGTGACCGTGCTGTAGTTCCTTTATAGCCCAACATTAGCCACCTTTAGCTTAGCGGTGGTGACGTGAAGTCATGTGACCGTGCTGTAGTTCCTTTATAGCCCAACATTAGCCTCCTTTAGCTTAGCGGTGGTTACATGAAGTCATGTGACCGTGCTGTAGTTCCTTTATAGCACAACATTAGCCTCCTTTAGCTTAGCGGTGGTGACGTGAAGTCATGTGACCGTGCTGTAGTTCCTTTATAGCCCAACATTAGCCTCCTTTAGCTTAGCGGTGGTGACGTGAAGTCATGTGACCGTGCTGTAGTTCCTTTATAGCCCAACATTAGCCTCCTTTAGCTTAGCGGTGGTGACGTGAAGTCATGTGACCGTGCTGTAGTTCCTTTATAGCCCAACATTAGCCACCTTTAGCTTAGCGGCGGTGACATGAAGTCATGTGACCGTGCTGTAGTTCCTTTATAGCCTAACATTAGACACCTTTAGCTTAGCGGCGGTGACATGAAGTCATGTGACCGTGCTGTAGTTCCTTTAAAGCCCAACATTAGCCACCTTTAGCTTAGCGGTGGTGACATGAAGTCATGTGACCGTGCTGTAGTTCCTTTAAAGCCTAATGTTAGATACTTAAAAAATCAAAAGTGGTGTTAATATGGAGATCATCCTGCTTCCCTGAGTTTTTCTGTCTCTAGATGTGATGTGTGTGTGTGTGTGTGTGTGTGTGTGTGTGTGTGTGTGTGTGTGTGTGTGTGTGTGTGTGTGTGTGTGTGTGTGTGTGTGTGTGTGTGTGTGCGCCTGTGTGTGCGCCTGTGTGTGCGCCTGTGTGTGCGCCTGTGTGTGTGTGTGTGTGTGTGTGTGTGTGTGTGGCCTCACCTGAGCGTCTGGTGCTCTGGAGGGGACCCCCTGTGGAGAATGGGTCTCCTTGGGGGGGGTTCATCACGCTGGTGTGGAGCGCCGAGTCAGAGTTAGTCCTGAGGGCCGAGAGATCCAATAAAAACGTAAACACTTCAATCAGACAATCTCTATAACGCCAGCGCTGTTTTAATCTCCATGGTGATAGATGACAGTAGCTGTGATATCGGAGCGATGCCATGCTGGCTTCCCCTGAGAGGAGGAACACCTGACAGCTCCCGTTATAAACCACTCAGTCACAGTGACACTTGCAATAAAGGACACGCCACACATTAAAAC
>NC_136905.1:2707164-2765868 GCF_949606895.1 Notothenia rossii
GTCTGAGCTGAGGGGTCTGACCTGAGGGGTCTGAGCTGAGGGGTCTGAACTGAGGGGTCTGAGCTGAGGGGTCTGAGCTGAGGGGTCTGAACTGAGGGGTCTGAGCTGAGGGGTCTGAGCTGAGGGGTCTGAGCTGAGGGGTCTGAACTGAGGGGTCTGAGCTGAGGGGTCTGACCTGAGGGGTCTGAACTGAGGGGTCTGAACTGAGGGGTCTGAACTGAGGGGTCTGAACTGAGGGGTCTGAGCTGAGGGGTCTGAACTGAGGGGTCTGAACTGAGGGGTCTGAGCTGAGGGGTCTGAGCTGAGGGGTCTGAGCTGAGGGGTCTGAACTGAGGGGTCTGAACTGAGGGGTCTGAACTGAAGGATACCTGCCGGCGGTACGGTCGCACCGGAGACACGAAGCCACGATCTCTCTGCACGCGCTCCACCAGACCGTGGTGCCGCGTGGAGCGGTTCGATTCCAGGGAGGAGGGGAAGGAGCCCTGAGGGGAGAAGTACTCAGGTCAGGTACTTGAGTAAAAGTAGAAGTACTCAGGTCAGGTACTTGAGTAAAGGAGAAGTACTCAGGTCAGGTACTTGAGTAAAGTAGAAGTACTCAGGTCTTGTACTTGATTAAAGTAGAAGTACTCAGGTCAGGTACTTGAGTAAAGGAGAAGTACTCAGGTCAGGTACTTGAGTAAAAGTAGAAGTACTCAGATCTTGTACTTGATTAAAGTAGAAGTACTCAGGTCAGGTACTTGAGTAAAGTAGAAGTACTCAGGTCTTGTACTTGAGTAAAAGTAGAAGTACTCAGATCTTGTACTTGATTAAAGTAGAAGTACTCAGGTCTTGTACTTGAGTAAAAGTAGAAGTACTCAGATCTTGTACTTGAGTAAAGTAGAAGTACTCAGATCCTGTACTTGAGTAAAGTAGAAGTACTCAGATCCTGTACCTGAGTAAGGTAGAAGTACTCAGGTCTTGTACTTGAGTAAAAGTAGAAGTACTCAGATCTTGTACTTGAGTAAAGTAGAAGTACTCAGGTCTTGTACTTGAGTAAAAGTAGAAGTACTCAGATCTTGTACTTCAGTAAAGTAGAAGTACTCAGGTCTTGTACTTGAGTAAAAGTAGAAGTACTCAGATCTTGTACTTGAGTAAAGTAGAAGTACTCAGATCTTGTACTTGAGTAAAGTAGAAGTACTCAGGTCTTGTACTTGAGTAAAGTAGAAGTACTCAGGTATTGTACTTGAGTAAAGTAGAAGTACTCAGGTCTTGTACTTGAGTAAAGTAGAAGTACTCAGATCTTGTACTTTAGTAAAGTAGAAGTACTCAGGTCTTGTACTTGAATAAAGTAGAAGTACTCAGGTCTTGTACTTGAGTAAAGTAGAAGTACTCAGGTCTTGTACTTGAGTAAAGTAGAAGTACTCAGGTCTTGTACTTGAGTAACAATAGAAGTACTCAGGTCTTGTACTTGAGTAAAGTAGAAGTACTCAGGTCTTGTACTTGTCACCTGGAAGTGGTCCTGATGGTTCCTCCCGATCTGGTTGACGTTGGGCAGAGACCCCCCGTAATACGGCCCCTGACTCCGGGCCAGACGCAGCTTCTGGGCCTGCAGCTGCAACCGGACACAGAGAACAGTCTTTACCAAGAGTAAACTAAAGTAACGAGTATTACACTTTACGTATTTCCATTTCATGCTTCTTCAAACGTGGACCCTATTCTGCTCTTTGGGGGGTTCCCTCTCCTGGAGGGTTCTATGGGTGTTAGTGCATGTGAATGGTCTGCAGACGCTAAAGTCCCTGTGTTCCCTCCAGAGGGAGATTCTCTCTGTTGTTTTACATTGTGCAAATTGTCCCTGCCTATTTGTCATTATAAATTGTTACTCTATTTTTTTGTTTATAGATTATGTTATCTTTTTATTGCACATTTGTTTTACTTAATCTTCCCTTCTCTATATATTCAACCATAAGATCTTCAAATAATAGTCAAATGGTAAATCCTATTTACAACTAAATTAAACTGAATGTAATCACAGTATTCTCTGCTGTTTTAAGAACGTGACTGCATAATGAAATTATAAACAAATCAATCAATCAATCAATCAATCAATCAATGTTTATTCATAGAGCCCAATATCACTAATGTTACATTTGTCTCAGTGGACTTCACAGTTTGTACAGAATATCAGTATGACAATACGACACCCTCTGTCCTTAGACCCTCTGTCCTTAGACCCTCTGTCCTTAGACCCTCTGTCCTTAGACCCTCACATCGTACAAGGAAACACTTCCAGAGAAAGCCCACAGTTTAAAGGGGAACATGGGAGAAACCTCAGGGAGAGCAACAGAGGAGGGATCCCTCTCTCAGGACGGACAGACGTGCAATAGATGCCGTGTGTAAATTGACAAAAACAAATAAATAACAGAAAGCCAATTCCATAGATATTTATTATGATTTAGAGCGTTTCTGATGATTGCGGACACATATTATACAATAAGAGTATATATTAGAGATGCCAGTGATTATTCGATTATTCGTTACAAATCGAATATTATTTTTAAAAATCGATTTTATTTATATATTTTTTAATTATTATTTATGTTTTTTTTTTTTTTATGGCTTAGTTTCAACCAAAATATAGACTAATGCTAATAATAGTAATAGTATTAATAATTGTAAATGGCCATTGGTCACACCACCAGTTTGTTTTACTGTAAACTTGGAGGAAGCCTGCGTACAGAGCAGGCTGCTGCTGCAGCACGAGACACACCGACCCCGCCCCCACCCCGGGGGCGGGGTCGGTGTCGGTCGCATAATCGATTATTATTCGCCAGGGCTGCCGAATAATCGATTTTGATCATGGTCAGTTTCTGGCAACCCTAATAGATATTAGACTTCATCGTCCACCTCAGTGGAACACTTTCACATTAACATAACTTACGATGTGTCCCTTAGTAATATTAAATATATATGTGTAACGTTATTATCGTTCAGGCCTTCCCTCACAGAACTGACCTGAGGTTTTGAAGCTTTTCTTAACGCCAACATCAGGAGGAGAGATGACGTGAAAGTAAAAAGAGATAAACACTTGTGGATGTGAGATAAACTAACAATCATCTGTTTCTAAGAATATCTTTCCTAAAAACAACCAAACAAACAACTTATGACTCAGATGATAACCACTGTTAGTCAGCAGGCTGTAGCACGGCAACACCATTACAGAGAACACGCACCGAGATAACAACGACTACATCTCTGGTTTCAGACAGAGGGGGAAAGAGGTGCTGATACACACCTGAACATCAGCAGGAGAGGACTCTTTAAAGTAGAGACACTACATACTGATATACACCTGAACATCAGCAGGAGAGGACTCTTTAAAGTAGAGACACTACATACTGATATACACCTGAACATCAGCAGGAGAGGACTCTTTAAAGTAGAGACACTACATACTGATATAAACCTAAACATCAGCAGGAGAGGACTCTTTAAAGTAGAGACACTACATACTGATATACACCTGAACATCAGCAGGAGAGGACTCTTTAAAGTAGAGACACTACATACTGATATACACCTGAACATCAGCAGGAGAGGACTCTTTAAAGTAGAGACACTACATACTGATATACACCTGAACATCAGCAGGAGAGGACTCTTTAAAGTAGAGACTCTACATACTGATATATACCTGAACATCAGCAGGAGAGGACTCTTTAAAGTAGAGACACTACATACTGATATACACCTGAACATCAGCAGGAGAGGACTCTTTAAAGTAGAGACACTACATACTGATATACACCTGAACATCAGCAGGAGAGGACTCTTTAAAGTAGAGGCACTACATACTGATATACACCTGAACATCAGCAGAAGAGGACTCTTTAAAGTAGAGACACTACATACTGATATACACCTGAACATCAGCAGGAGAGGACTCTTTAAAGTAGAGACACTACATACTGATATACACCTGAACATCAGCAGGAGAGGACTCTTTAAAGTACAGACACTACATACTGATATACACCTGAACATCAGCAGGAGAGGACTCTTTAAAGTAGAGACACTACATACTGATATACACCTGAACAACAGCAGGAGAGGACTCTTTAAAGTAGAGACACTACATACTGATATACACCTGAACATCAACAGGAGAGGACTCTTTAAAGTAGAGACACTACATACTGATATACACCTGAACATCAGCAGGAGAGGACTCTTTAAAGTAGAGACACTAAATACTGATATACACCTGAACATCAGCAGGAGAGGACTCTTTAAAGTAGAGACAGTACATACTGATATACACCTGAACATCAGCAGGAGAGGACTCTTTAAAGTAGAGACACTACATACTGATATACACCTGAACATCAGCAGGAGAGGACTCTTTAAAGTAGAGACACTACATACTGATATACACCTGAATATCAGCAGGAGAGGACTCTTTAAAGTAGAGACACTACATACTGATATACACCTGAACATCAGCAGGAGAGGACTCTTTAAAGTAGAGACACTACATACTGATATACACCTGAACATCAGCAGGAGAGGACTCTTTAAAGTAGAGACAATACATACTGATATACACCTGAACATCAGCAGGAGAGGACTCTTTAAAGTAGACACTACATACTGATATACATCTGAACATCAGCAGGAGAGGACTCTTTAAAGTAGAGACACTACATACTGATATACACCTGAACATCAGCAGGAGAGGACTCTTTAAAGTAGAGACACTAAATACTGATATACACCTGAACATCAGCAGGAGAGGACTCTTTAAAGTAGAGACACTACATACTGATATACACCTGAACATCAGCAGGAGAGGACTCTTTAAAGTAGAGACACTACATACTGATATACACCTGAACATCAGCAGGAGAGGACTCTTTAAAGTAGAGACACTACATACTGATATACACCTGAACATCATGATAATTTGTAAACGACAATAATAATATTCAGTAACTAAGAAGCCTATACTGTGTAAAGGGAGCTGTGCGAGTCACTTTCCAGGAACTATTTCAAAATAAAAGCCTTTTGTAACAAATGAAGGGATTCTATCTCGTCAACAAAAGAGATCTTTTATTTTGAAAAATAAACGGACAATGTCCCTCAATAATAACAATAATTCACATGTAGGATTTTCACACATTGTTTCTAGACTGTACTTCTTCAATTACGTAGAGTAAGAGACCCGAGTACTTCTTCTTCTGCTACTACCTGTTCAAACTGCTGCCTCTGATTTCTGTAGTTTAAAGCGTGTGCGTGTGTGTGTGTGTGTGTGTGTGTGTGTGTGTGTGTGTGTGTGTGTGTGTGTGTGTGTGTGTGTGTGTGTGTGTGTGTGTGTGTGATGTTCAGAAGAGAAACTGCATATCAATACTAAACAGCTTCCAACGTGGAGCTACGGCTGCTAGCAACACACACACCCTGATGCTATTAGCTGATTGGAGTGTGTGTGTGTGTGTGTGTGTGTGTGTGTGTGTGTGTGTTTTCAGACGAGTATCAATCACGCTCAGTATCGATTAACACTTCCTTCTTAAAGAATTGCTTGTGCCTGTTAATCTGCAGATAAAGAGAGAAAGGGCAGCGTGTTTAAGGAGAGAGCCGACTGCCCAGAGCTTAATTGAATAACTTTATCGATCGTGAGACGAGAGACGAGACAGCGACTGATCCATTGCATTGTGTGCTCGCTCTGCCGTGGTTCATCTGGAAAATAAAAGCTGATTTATTAGAAGAGATGGATGGAAGTGTAACAGCTGGAGTCGCATCAGCAGCTCTGTGTTCTCAGAAGGGGATTTAAGGGGACACGCTTCAGGGTTTAGGGGGGGGGGGGGGGGGGGGGGGCTGGTTCTCTGGAGCTTCATTACCTAGTTACGTTCTTAATCCAAACTTCAGGAGGCAAAATACATTTTAATTAAAGGGCACCTATTATGCTAAATCCACTTCTTCATGTCTCTCCTACATCAACATGTGTCCCCTCTTCTTCATGTCTCTTCTACATCAACATGTGTCCCCTCTTCTCCATGTCTCTACATCAACATGTGTCCCCTCTTCTCCATGTCTCTCTACATCAACATGTGTCCCCTCTTCTTCGTGTCTCTTCTTCATCAACATTTGTCCCCTCTTCTTCGTGTCTCTTCTACATCAACATGTGTCCCCTCTTCTTCATGTCTCTTCTTCATCAACATGTGTCCCCTCTTCTTCATGTCTCTTCTACATCAACATGTGTCCCCTCTTCTTCATGTCTCTTCTACATCAACATGTGTCCCCTCTTCTCCATGTCTCTTCTATATCAACATGTGTCCCCTCTTCTTCATGTCTCTTCTACATCAACATGTGTCCCCTCTTCTTCATGTCTCTTCTACATCAACATGTGTCCCCTCTTCTTCATGTCTCTTCTACATCAACATGTGTCCCCTCTTCTCCATGTCTCTTCTACATCAACATGTGTCCCCTCTTCTCCATGTCTCTTCTACATCAACATGTGTCCCCTCTTCTTCATGTCTCTTCTACATCAACATGTGTCCCCTCTTCTTCATGTCTCTTCTACATCAACATGTGTCCCCTCTTCTTCATGTCTCCTCTACATCAACATGTGTCCCCTCTTCTCCATGTCTCTTCTACATCAACATGTGTCCCCTCTTCTTCATGTCTCTTCTACATCAACATGTGTCCCCTCTTCTTCATGTCTCTTCTACATCAACATGTGTCCCCTCTTCTCCATGTCTCTTCTACATCAACATGTGTCCCCTCTTCTCCATGTCTGTTCTACATCAACATGTGTCCCCTCTTCTTCATGTCTCTTCTACATCAACATGTGTCCCCTCTTCTTCATGTCTCTTCTACATCAACATGTGTCCCCTCTTCTTCATGTCTCTTCTTCATCAACATGTGTCCCCTCTTCTGCATGTCTCTTCTTCATCAACACGTGTCCCCTCTTCTCCATGTCTCTTCTACATCAACATGTGTCCCCTCTTCTTCATGTCTCTTCTACATCAACATGTGTCCCCTCTTCTTCATGTCTCTTCTACATCAACATGTGTCCCCTCTTCTTCATGTCTCCTCTACATCAACATGTGTCCCCTCTTCTCCATGTCTCTTCTACATCAACATGTGTCCCCTCTTCTCCATGTCTGTTCTACATCAACATGTGTCCCCTCTTCTTCATGTCTCTTCTACATCAACATGTGTCCCCTCTTCTTCATGTCTCTTCTACATCAACATGTGTCCCCTCTTCTTCATGTCTCTTCTACATCAACATGTGTCCCCTCTTCTTCATGTCTCTTCTACATCAACATGTGTCCCCTCTTCTTCATATCTCTTCTTCATCAACATGTGTCCCCTCTTCTTCATGTCTCTTCTACATCAACATGTGTCCCCTCTTCTCCATGTCTCTTCTACATCAACATGTGTCCCCTCTTCTTCATGTCTCTTCTTCATCAACATGTGTCCCCTCTTCTGCATGTCTCTTCTTCATCAACACGTGTCCCCTCTTCTCCATGTCTCTTCTACATGAGCATGTGTCCCCTCTTCTGCATGTCTCTTCTTCATCAACACGTGTCCCCTCTTCTCCATGTCTCTTCTACATCAACATGTGTCCCCTCTTCTGCATGTCTCTTCTTCATCAACACGTGTCCCCTCTTCTCCATGTCTCTTCTTCATCAACACGTGTCCCCTCTTCTTCATGTCTCTTCTACATCAATATGTGTCCCCTCTTCTCCATGTCTCTTCTACATCAGCATGTGTCCCCTCTTCTCCATGTCTCTTCTACATCAGCATGTGTCCCCTCTTCTTCATGTCTCTTCTACATCAACATGTGTCCCCTCTTCTTCATGTCTCTCCTACATCAACATGTGTCCCCTCTTCTTCATGTCTCTTCTACATCAACATGTGTCCCCTCTTCTCCATGTCTCTTCTACATCAACATGTGTCCCCTCTTCTTCATGTCTCTTCTTCATCAACATGTGTCCCCTCTTCTGCATGTCTCTTCTTCATCAACACGTGTCCCCTCTTCTCCATGTCTCTTCTACATGAGCATGTGTCCCCTCTTCTGCATGTCTCTTCTTCATCAACACGTGTCCCCTCTTCTCCATGTCTCTTCTACATCAACATGTGTCCCCTCTTCTGCATGTCTCTTCTTCATCAACACGTGTCCCCTCTTCTCCATGTCTCTTCTTCATCAACACGTGTCCCCTCTTCTTCATGTCTCTTCTACATCAATATGTGTCCCCTCTTCTCCATGTCTCTTCTACATCAGCATGTGTCCCCTCTTCTCCATGTCTCTTCTACATCAGCATGTGTCCCCTCTTCTTCATGTCTCTTCTTCATCAACACGTGTCCCCTCTTCTTCATGTCTCTTCTACATCAACATGTGTCCCCTCTTCCTCATGTCTCTTCTACATCAACATGTGTCCCCTCTTCCTCATGTCTCTTCTACATCAACATGTGTCCCCTCTTCTTCATGTCTCTTCTACATCAACATGTGTCCCCTCTTCCTCATGTCTCTTCTACATCAACATGTGTCCCCTCTTCCTCATGTCTCTTCTACATCAACATGTGTCCCCTCTTCTTCATGTCTCTTCTACATCAACATGTGTCCCCTCTTCTTCATGTCTCTTCTACATCAACATGTGTCCCCTCTTCTTCATGTCTCTTCTACATCAATATGTGTCCCCTCTTCTCCATGTCTCTTCTACATCAACATGTGTCCCCTCTTCTCCATGTCTCTTCTACATCAATATGTGTCCCCTCTTCTCCATGTCTCTTCTACATCAACATGTGTCCCCTCTTCTTCACGTCTCTTCTACATCAACATGTGTCCCCTCTTCTCCATGTCTCTTCTACATCAACATGTGTCCCCTCTTCTTCACGTCTCTTCTACATCAATATGTGTCCCCTCTTCTCCATGTCTCTTCTTCATCAACATGTGTCCCCTCTTCTTCATGTCTCTTCTACATCAACATGTGTCCCCTCTTCTCCATGTCTCTTCTACATCAACATGTGTCCCCTCTTCTCCATGTCTCTTCTTCATCAACATGTGTCCCCTCTTCTTCATGTCTCTTCTACATCAGCATGTGTCCCCTCTTCTTCATGTCTCTTCTACATCAACATGTGTCCCCTCTTCTCCATGTCTCTTCTTCATCAACATGTGTCCCCTCTTCTACATGTCTCTTCTACATCAACATGTGTCCCCTCTTCTTCATGTCTCTTCTACATCAACATGTGTCCCCTCTTCTCCATGTCTCTTCTACATCAACATGTGTCCCCTCTTCTTCATGTCTCTTCTACATCAACATGTGTCCCCTCTTCTTCATGTCTCCTCTACATCAACATGTGTCCCCTCTTCTTCATGTCTCTTCTACATCAACATGTGTCCCCTCTTCTTCATGTCTCTTTTACATCAACATGTGTCCCCTCTTCTCCATGTCTCTTCTACATCAACATGTGTCCCCTCTTCTCCATGTCTCTTCTACATCAACATGTGTCCCCTCTTCTTCATGTGTCTTCTACATCAACACGTGTCCCCTCTTCTTCATGTCTCTTCTTCATCAACACGTGTCCCCTCTTCTCCATGTCTCTTCTACATCAACATGTGTCCCCTCTTCTCCATGTCTCTTCTACATCAACATGTGTCCCCTCTTCTCCATGTCTCTTCTACATCAACATGTGTCCCCTCTTCTCCATGTCTCTTCTACATCAACATGTGTCCCCTCTTCTCCATGTCTCTTCTACATCAACATGTGTCCCCTCTTCCTCATGTCTCTTCTACATCAACATGTGTCCCCTCTTCTCCATGTCTCTTCTACATCAACATGTGTCCCCTCTTCTCCATGTCTCTTCTACATCAACATGTGTCCCCTCTTCTTCATGTCTCTTCTACATCAACATGTGTCCCCTCTTCTTCATGTCTCTTCTACATCAACATGTGTCCCCTCTTCTCCATGTCTCTTCTACATCAACATGTGTCCCCTCTTCTTCATGTCTCTTCTACATCAACATGTGTCCCCTCTTCTTCATGTCTCTTCTACATCAACATGTGTCCCCTCTTCTTCATGTCTCTTCTACATCAACATGTGTCCCCTCTTCTCCATGTCTCTTCTACATCAACATGTGTCCCCTCTTCTTCATGTCTCTTCTACATCAACATGTGTCCCCTCTTCTTCATGTCTCTTCTACATCAACATGTGTCCCCTCTTCTTCATGTGTCTTCTACATCAACACGTGTCCCCTCTTCTTCATGTCTCTTCTTCATCAACACGTGTCCCCTCTTCTCCATGTCTCTTCTACATCAACATGTGTCCCCTCTTCTCCATGTCTCTTCTACATCAACATGTGTCCCCTCTTCTCCATGTCTCTGCTACATCAACATGTGTCCCCTCTTCTCCATGTCTCTTCTACATCAACATGTGTCCCCTCTTCTTCATGTCTCTTCTACATCAACATGTGTCCCCTCTTCTCCATGTCTCTTCTACATCAACATGTGTCCCCTCTTCTCCATGTCTCTTCTACATCAACATGTGTCCCCTCTTCTTCATGTCTCTTCTACATCAACATGTGTCCCCTCTTCTTCATGTCTCTTCTACATCAACATGTGTCCCCTCTTCTCCATGTCTCTTCTACATCAACATGTGTCCCCTCTTCTTCATGTCTCTTCTACATCAACATGTGTCCCCTCTTCTTCATGTCTCTTCTACATCAACATGTGTCCCCTCTTCTTCATGTCTCTTCTACATCAACATGTGTCCCCTCTTCTTCATGTCTCTTCTACATCAACATGTGTCCTCTCTTCTTCATGTCTCTTCTACATCAACATGTGTCCCCTTTTCTCCATGTCTCTTCTACATCAACATGTGTCCCCTCTTCTCCATGTCTCTTCTACATCAACATGTGTCCCCTCTTCTCCATGTCTCTTCTACATCAACATGTGTCCCCTCTTCTTCATGTCTCTTCTACATCAACATGTGTCCCCTCTTCTCCATGTCTCTTCTACATCAACATGTGTCCCCTCTTCTCCATGTCTCTTCTACATCAACATGTGTCCCCTCTTCTTCATGTCTCTTCTACATCAACATGTGTCCCCTCTTCTTCATGTCTCTTCTACATCAACATGTGTCCCCTCTTCTTCATGTCTCTTCTACATCAACATGTGTCCCCTCTTCTCCATGTCTCTTCTACATCAACATGTGTCCCCTCTTCTTCATGTCTCTTCTACATCAACATGTGTCCCCTCTTCTCCATGTCTCTTCTACATCAACATGTGTCCCCTCTTCTCCATGTCTCTGCTACATCAACATGTGTCCCCTCTTCTCCATGTCTCTTCTACATCAACATGTGTCCCCTCTTCTTCATGTCTCTTCTACATCAACATGTGTCCCCTCTTCTCCATGTCTCTTCTACATCAACATGTGTCCCCTCTTCTCCATGTCTCTTCTACATCAACATGTGTCCCCTCTTCTTCATGTCTCTTCTACATCAACATGTGTCCCCTCTTCTTCATGTCTCTTCTACATCAACATGTGTCCCCTCTTCTTCATGTCTCTTCTACATCAACATGTGTCCCCTCTTCTTCATGTCTCTTCTACATCAACATGTGTCCCCTCTTCTTCATGTCTCTTCTACATCAACATGTGTCCTCTCTTCTTCATGTCTCTTCTACATCAACATGTGTCCCCTTTTCTCCATGTCTCTTCTACATCAACATGTGTCCCCTCTTCTCCATGTCTCTTCTACATCAACATGTGTCCCCTCTTCTCCATGTCTCTTCTACATCAACATGTGTCCCCTCTTCTTCATGTCTCTTCTACATCAACATGTGTCCCCTCTTCTCCATGTCTCTTCTACATCAACATGTGTCCCCTCTTCTTCATGTCTCTTCTACATCAACATGTGTCCCCTCTTCTCCATGTCTCTTCTACATCAACATGTGTCCCCTCTTCTCCATGTCTCTTCTACATCAACATGTGTCCCCTCTTCTTCATGTCTCTTCTACATCAACATCTGTCCCCTCTTCTTCATGTCTCTTCTACATCAACATGTGTCCTCTCTTCTCCATGTCTCTTCCACATCAACATGTGTCCCCTCTTCTCCATGTCTCTTCTACATCAACATGTGTCCCCTCTTCTTCATGTCTCTTCTACATCAACATGTGTCCCCTCTTCTCCATGTCTCTTCTACATCAACATGTGTCCCCTCTTCTTCATGTCTCTTCTACATCAACATGTGTCCCCTCTTCTTCATGTCTCTTCTACATCAACATGTGTCCCCTCTTCTCCATGTCTCTTCTACATCAACATGTGTCCCCTCTTCTCCATGTCTCTTCTACATCAACATGTGTCCCCTCTTCTCCATGTCTCTTCTACATCAACATGTGTCCCCTCTTCTTCATGTCTCTTCTACATCAACATGTACTGATATGCCCGGCAATAATCATAATAACAAAACAGGCCATTTCTTAGACACCTTTCACATCGCTCAAAGACGCTTAAACGCAGTTCACCTGTACCCACGCAGCACCACATCACACCTGGTGAAGAGAAAGCACCAAATAATCCCCATAATCCATCAGCACTCCTGCCTCACACACACGGAGGAAGCCCAACAGCTGTTTTGGGATTCATGGGATTTATAGCTCTCATAGTTAGTCATGGTTAGCCTCAGTGAGAGCTGGAAACATCATGCCCAAACCAACCATGAGTATGAAAGAAGGACACAGATTACATTTAACCAGGAACGATTGGTTAAAAAAAAAAAAGAAGGTATTATAGGGATGAATAATACTCTATCTGAAGATTCAGTCCAATACAAGAGTTGCTGCTTAATGTTAACTTTAAAAAATAATCTTTAACATTCTCTTTAGAATAAGAACACTTATGAAAACCCACATAAAGTATTTGTTAGAATAAACGTTGTGTTTTTTCTGCAGGTCTGAAGTATCACTTCCTGCTTCAGTTAATAAACACTTAGCATGTGTCAGAGGTCAGCTGGAACCGTAAAGTACACAGGTCTGGTACTTGAGTAAAAGTAGAAGTACTCAGATCATCTACTTGAGTAACAGTAGTAGTAGTCCGATTTTTTTACTTGAGTAAAAGTAGAAGTACACAGGTCTGGTACTTGAGTTAAAGTAGAAGTACACAGATCTGGTACTTGAGTAAAAGTAGAAGTACACAGATATGGTACTTTTGTCAAATTAGAAGTACACAGATCTGGTACTTGAGTAAAAGTAGTAGTACTACGGTCTAAAAGTCGAAATGTTCCTCAAGTGAAAGTAGAAAAGTATTATCATCAAAATATAGTTAAAGTACCGACAGTAAAAGTAGTCATTGTGCACAGTACTTGAGTAAATGTACTTAGTTACTTTACATCACTGTAAATAAAGATCTGAGTACTTCTACCACCTAAGAGTAAACAACACTTAGCCCCGGTGGCTAACGCTGATGCTAACTCCGCTGACTCCGCATCGGAAGCGAACAGCAGCTAACACTCCAGCCGGGAAACAGAGCCTCTGAGCGGCTGCTTTACACCGTGAGGTCCGAGCGGAGCGCCGTGTGGAGGCCGGATAATGGGGCTCTCATGGAGCCCGGGGAGGCCTCTGATCCTCCGGGCAGCTCGCATCACACTCACCCTGGTGGAGGTGATGTCCATCATGACCTCCTGGAAGGCGGCCGTCTCCTCGGCCTGTCGCTGGGTGTGCAGCGCTATCTTCTCACTAAACTTTCGGGGGTTTGAAGCCCCGCACCCGGGTCCCGAGGCGGGTCCGCAGCCTGTACCCGAGGCAGACATCTTCACCCGGGGAGACCTGACGTAGTGGAGCCGCTGTCAGAGGAGGAGGTCTGACTCCGCCTCTCAGAGGGAGGAGGTCTGACTCCGCCTCTCAGAGGAGGAGGTCTCACTCCGTCTTTCAGAGGGAGGAGGTCTCACTCTCAGAGGAGGAGGTCTCACCCTATGGTCTCACTCCGTCTCTAAGAGGGAGGAGGTCTCACTCCGCCTCTCAGAGGGAAGAGGTCTCACTCCGCCTCTCAGAGGGAGGAGGTCTCACTCCGTCTTTCAGAGGGAGGAGGTCTCACTCCATCTCTCAGAGGGAGGAGGAGGTCTCACTCTTTTGAGGTACTTAATAATAACAGGTTTATTTTGTTCGTGCTTTTAAAGGTCCTCAAAGTCGCTTTAAATAGATAGTTAAAAGAAAAGAACAACAAATAAATATAGTTAAAGTCAAATAAAAATCAAGCAATACAAAAACAATCACACATTAAAAGCCAGATGTGTACTTGTACTTCACTTGAGTATTTACATGTTACAGTAAGTTACTCTGTACTCCTCTACAGTTCAGAGGTAAATGGTTTACTTTTACTCCTCCACATGTATTTACCTTTAGTTACTTCACAGATCTGGATTAATTTATTTTTTCATCTATTTTTATTATTATTTTATGTTTTCTTTATACTGAAGTGTGTGTCTGTGTGTGTGTCTGTGTGTGTGTGTGTGTGTGTGTGTGTGTGTGTGTGTGTGTGTGTGTGTGTGTGTGTGTGTGTGTGTGTGTATACACAAGTTATTGAGCCGTTTCCGCTCTACATCCTGAACTCCTCCCTTCGATGCAATGCACTTCCGTTTTGGCGGACTGGGTTTGTTTTGCTAGCTAGCTCCGTTGTGCCGACAAAGCACTGATATCGCAGAGACAAAGAGGATATAACAATTACAACATGAAGAAAAGTGGTTCGGGAACTACGTGTGCGGTAGTTGGTTGCAATCACTCGAGAAAGCACCTGAACGAGTGGTTAGATAGAGAGTGCTACGACCACAAACCAGCACCCAGCCATGTTGTTCATTAAATACAGATAAACACAACAAATACTGCATGCATTGTATTTTTTAATATTATATATGAATATTTTCATAGTGATGTAATTGTGTGGGCTGCTTTTATATTTTAATTTGTAATACCTGTTAGGATTAAACATGTGATCTTTCTTGTTGAAGCCATTTCTTTAGTTTCCTCTCAACAATTAATTAATTCAGTGTTATTTATGTACAGTATGAGCTTAATATGAATGATGAACTGTGTTAAAAGAAATTGTAGCACTCTTAGGAACATATGAAATGCAATAATGCAATAACAGTGCAATAATGAAATTAAATTACATCAAACTTTATTTTCACTCAAACAGTACAGGCACATATCATATATTGCACAGCATAAAGAGATCATGTAAATTGTGCATTATGTAAACAACAGACAACTGTTGGCTCCTGTGGGCATGACCTAAATAAGGCAGTTTATTTTGGTTTTATGCTGGGCCACGTCGTCATGTTATCCTCCCAGTTTTGCACTGAATTCGGGTGGGGGAGAGTAACGCCATCTCCAGTCAAAGAAGTAGAATCGTGTTCCCAAGCTAGCATCACTGTTAGCATCGAAATCGCTGTGTTTACACCAGTGCCCGTCTGACTGTTTACATCGGTTTACACCGACAGACGCTGTGCAAAAGACTTCCGGCGGAAATGAAGTGCATTTGTGTAGTGTCATGGCGCTACCCGTGTTTTGGCGCGTAAACTTGTCTATATGAGAGTTGTGACCGCCCACTATTTTGTTTTTGCTCGAAGTGAGACCTCCTGTCAGATACAGAGGAGCTTTGGTTGTTGTTTAAAATTGGAGAAGGCCCCCTGCCGGCAGAGTTCAACTACTGCAGGCAGAAGATACAGAAAGATAACAGCATTCATATCATCGAGTAATCTGTGATAAATACATATGTTACATATAAATAAATAAGTTAGAATACAGTAAAATATACCAAAACTACTACTATTCAAATACAACTTTAAATTTGGACACTCATAACGCTGCATGAAGCCCAAATAGTATGAGCTCCCATCGACTAAAGGTACATATTTAATTAACTAATGTATTGTATACACACACACACACACACACACACACACACACACACACACACACACACACACACACACACACACACACACACACACACACACACACACACACACACACACACACACAGTACCTGATAGGCTGAGGGGCGGAACATCTCTAAGCGGCAGCAGAGGCAGTATGAGAAAAATAAAGAGCTTTTGGGACATAGAAGCATGGAGACATGTCCCAGGAGAGACACTACATACTGATATGAACCTGAAGATCAGCAGGAGAGGACTCTTTAAAGTAGAGACACTGCATACTGACATACACCTGAACATCAGCAGGAGAGGACTCTTTAAAGTAGAGACACTACATACTGATATACACCTGAACATCAGCAGGAGAGGACTCTTTAAAATAGAGACACTACATACTGATATACACCTGAACATCAGCAGGAGAGGACTCTTTAAAGTAGAGACACTACACACTGATATACACCTGAACATCAGCAGGAGAGGACTCTTTAAAGTAGAGACACTACATACTGATATACACCTGAACATCAGCAGGAGAGGACTCTTTAAAGTAGAGACACTACATACTGATATACACCTGAACTTCAGCAGGAGAGGACTCTTTAAAGTAGAGACACTACATACTGATATACACCTGAACATCAGCAGGAGAGGACTCTTTAAAGTAGAGGCACTACATACTGATATACACCTGAACATCAGCAGGAGAGGACTCTTTAAAGTAGAGACACTACATACTGATGTACACCTGAACATCAGCAGGAGAGGACTCTTTAAAGTAGAGACACTACATACTGACATACACCTGAACATCAGCAGGAGAGGACTCTTTAAAGTAGAGACACTACATACTGATGTACACCTGAACATCAGCAGGAGAGGACTCTTTCAAATACGTCTTGAAACCTGAAAAAGGTTGAGAAAATATATTTGTATTTATTTTTTATATGTTTTATTTAAAAGTACAAAATAGAGAATCTCAGTCGCTGTTTGATACTGAAAAATACGTTATGTTAAAGTCAGTCTTTCACATTTCATCACAATACAAAATAGACCGCATGTTGGACATGATTAAAATAATGTAGTCCTTAAAATGACAGGTTGAAATTCTTTGGTGTTATAATTACAAAAATACATTTCTAAGTGTCTAAAACATATTGATACTTGTCGTCACATCTTTTATGATTGATGCAGAAAATGACCGTTCATGAAATCCTGTCAAAGCAAGTTGAGAGTAAAGTAAATCACAGCAGGTTTTTAAATAGCAGATACAAGGTTTTCTTTGTGTAATATCTGTTCAGCTGCAGAGAGACGAGCAGCGTTTCCCGTCCAGCAGAGGAGAAAGAGGGCATTTGTTTCCGTTCAATAACCTCACGTCTGTCTCCAGATCGGTCAGCACACTTTCACACCGATACAAACTCAAAGCTTTTTATCGTAGATATGTTCACGCTAAGATCACGTGAGGGGTTTGTTCGAGCCAGGGTAAGGGAGTAAGAACTTCAACAGAAACATGATGTGATGTTATTAAAAAAACATGTATTGAACGTAAAACTATATATTTCCTGCTTCCATTTTTAGTGTATCTGTACAATTAGTGATTCAGGGATCAAGTACTTGTCAACCTTTAGACCTCAGAAATCGGGAGCATTGCAAAATGGGGGGGGGGGGGGGGGGGGGATCGCCGGAGCTGTTAGATTAACATTAACATGCTTATTGTAGTTGTAAGTGCACTGCCTTGCGGCCTGTAGCACCGTCCTTGATGGAGCATATGTGTGGACTGGACCTGCATTTTACAGGAAAGGAGTGAGCAGAGAGTAGAGTAGTTGTCGATTCTTGTTCTGTTTTCTGTGAATATCTGCCTCACCCTGTCAGACTTTGAGTTGCGCGCGCTACTAAAGAGACGTGTTACCATGGAAACCAAACAATAGTGGAGCTGTATTAAAGTCCGAGTGGAAACAGTCGTGTTTAAATCGGATTTTGTCAGAAATCGGGAGAAATGCGGGAGAAATATGAAACCGGGAGAGGGCAATGAAATCGGGAGTCTCCCGCGAAAATCGGGAGGGTTGACAAGTATGGTCAAGTGGCTTCAGAAAAATGACTATAAGGACCTGCAAAATAAACACAAAATGACCACAAGGAGGTGTCAAACCACAGGAAAATTAAAAAAGGTTTATAAAAAGACACAACGACTACATAGATGCGGAAAACCACCACAAAAATAAGGAATCAAGTTATGATGAGTCAAAGGAACAAAACAATCACAGAGACCACCGCAATAAAAAAAACACAGAAACAAACACAAAGGAGACCAAAAAGTGTTAAAAACAGACACAAAACAACTACAAAAACCGACAAACAAACCCAAGGAGGTGCTTAAGGACTACAAGTAGACGTTAACTGTCACCAAGAAACACACGATGACAACAAAAAGCTGAAAATGACAACAAAAAACATGAGAAACCACAACACCCTAAATACAAACACAAAACCACCCCCATGAGCCATAACAAGAAGATACAAAAAGGAGTTAAAATGATCAAAAACATATGGAGGATTAATCAAATGAAGCACACTGTCCAAATATATATGCAAAACCAGGGACTAAGATTTCCCTTAATTATTGGCCCCGGAATATTCTGACCTATACAGGCTAGCAGAGGACGCTCCAATTGACTGATGTTCCCCAAACGTCTCATCTGCAGGCTGCAGTATATCAGCCTGTAGGCCACGGATCCAAATGAAATACATTTATTAATCACAGCAATCATAAGAATGTAGCACTATCAGAGCGCTTACTATGGTTTTGAAATCTTAAACAATTCAGTTCTGCTAACATGAGTTACTAAAAGCATCACGGCCAACATTAGCCGCCGTTAGCTTAGCGGTGGTGACGTGAAGTCATGTGACCGTGCTGTAGTTCCTTTATAGCCCAACATTAGCCTCCTTTAGCTTAGCGGTGGTGACGTGAAGTCATGTGACCGTGCTGTAGTTCCTTTATAGCCCAACATTAGCCTCCTTTAGCTTAGCGGTGGTGACGTGAAGTCATGTGACCGTGCTGTAGTTCCTTTATAGCCCAACATTAGCCTCCTTTAGCTTAGCGGTGGTGACGTGAAGTCATGTGACCGTGCTGTAGTTCCTTTATAGCCCAACATTAGCCTCCTTTAGCTTAGCGGTGGTGACGTGAAGTCATGTGACCGTGCTGTAGTTCCTTTATAGCCCAACATTAGCCACCTTTAGCTTAGCGGTGGTGACGTGAAGCCCAACATTAGCTTCTTACTTCAGAAATAAAGTGGTGTTAATATGTGGAGATTATCCTGCTGAACTCCCTGGGATGATTACAGTTTGATGAAGAGCACGGCGGTGACCAAGGCGAAGCCGGCCAGCAGCGAGGCCACCCTGGGGATGCGGTTCCCTCCGGAGCCCAGCTCATGCGGAAGGATCTCCATGAAGGTGATGTAGAGGAAGCTTCCCGCCGCCAGACCCTGCAGCGTGCAGCGGGCCAGCCGGTGCTGCCGGGGCGCCTTCGTCTCCGAGAGCGCAGAGCCCAGGCCGATGCCCAGCGGCAACATGGCGGCAAACAGCAGCAGGCAGCCGGCCACCAGGGGGAGCCGCAGCCGGCCCCGTGACAGCGTGCAGGCCAGGCTGAAGGAGATGATGCTCTTGTGGATCATCAGCCCCAGAGTCAGAACTGAACATGGGGAAGAAGCATTCAGTTCAGAGAGGGGAAACATACTCAGATGTTGTAATTAAAGTGGACCTATCATGCTATATTTGAAAAATATATTGTAGGGCCATACCTATATAAAACGTGTCTGTGAAGTTTTTTTTTCTAAATACCAAACAGTTCAGTTGTAGCCATGCCTCACACTGCTCAACCCCTCTTTTGAAGCCGTGTTAGAGAAATGCGGATTTTGGGTCCTTAGCTTGAAAAAAAGAAAAGAAGAGGAGGTGGAGCTAATGCCTGATCAGAATTCTACCGGAGATAAAGTTAAATTCTCCTGTGATAAAACGCCATCCTGTTCTAAACCACATCAAGGATTATTTCTGAAACAGTATGGAGCTCAAATGCTTTTTCTCTTGCGGGTTTATCACAAGGTGAGTTCCTTTTTTTTATTTCCTGCTTTTTAAACACATGTGCTCTCCAGTACAGGTTAGCTCTGAGTGCTAGTGTAAACAAAGACCAGATTATGTCCAAAACACGTCAGGCATTGTTTCTGAGAGCAACTTTCTGTGGGGCCGCTGCCGATTTGACGTCAGATTGGATGGAATCTGTGTCCGCTCGTTGTACACCCGTTTTTAAAAGATTTGGGTACTAGATTTGACGCTGCTTGAGTTCCCCATTTTGCATGATAGGTCCCCTTTAAGTACTTTTACCTTTACTTGTCACAATGTATTCCTACTCTATGGTAAAGTAAGTATCAGAGTTTAGGAATAGTCTGTTACAAGTAAAAGTCCTACAGTCAAAATGTTACTCAAGTAAAAGTAGAAAAGTAACTAAATGTATTAAATACATGTAGTGGAGTAAAAGTACACGATTAGCTTTTTTTATGTTTATTTTATTCTCTTTGCTTTTTAAAGACCATTTCATAACGTGTTTCCGTGACACTGTTTCTTAATGCACCTAATGTCTTTCATTTGTGTACAGTACTTTGAATTGCCTTGTGTTGAAAGATGCTGTATAGATAAACTTGCCTTGCCTTGCCACGTAGATCTCCTGCAGGCCCACCGCCAGCCCCTCCAACACGGAGTGCAGCGACAGCGAGAAGACCAGCACGAAGGAGCGCAGGGCCGACTGCGCGCTCAGGTCCAAGTGGAAGAGGCTGCCGCCGGACTCCTCTGACGCGCCGTGGCGGTGGGAGTTGGCGCTGGAGTTCGGCAGCAGAGCGCGACACTCCTTCATCTGAGGCTGGTCCTTAAAGGCCAGGATGACCTGCTCCAGAACCAGAACCAGGAAGAAACCCATCGCCATGATGAACTCAGGCAGAGGGAACTGAAGCTGTGGGGAGAGAAGAAGACGCCGCTGACGAGGGTGAACGATGACTGTCGGATTTGGTATCGAAAGTGTCTAAAGGAGAACAAACATTAGCCGCCTTTAGCTTAGCGCGCGTGTGTGTGTGTGTGTGTGTGTGTGTGTGTGTCTCAATGTCGAGGAGGCTTGCTTGGTAGCACATGTATGCTGGACATTTGAAAAGTCCTTCGACGGCACTCGATGACGTAGTATCCTTGAAATAGTGGCGCTGGAGCAGCTTTCCTCGACATTGAGAAACACCTCGAGTGTGTTTGTCTCTTGACCTTATGACAAAATCAATACATAAGTTAATTAAATGTGTGTGTGTGAGTGTGAGTGTGAGTGTGAGTGTGAGTGTGTGTGTGTGTGTGTGTGTGTGTGTGTGTGTGTGTGTGTGTGTGTGTGTGTGTGTGTGTGTGTGTGTGTGTGTGTTATATCATCTTACGGTGACCCCCGCGCTGCTGAAGGCCTCCTCGATGCTCTGCAGGTAGTCCGGCAGCTGCTCCAGCAGACAGGTGGCCAAAAACACTCCTCCTGCAAAACAGCTGATCAGGCTGAGCAGCCTGCGCCGAAAACCTGCAAGACAACGCTCAGGGATCAACCTGACGCCTGCTGCTTCAGATACCTCACTGTGAAAATACTCCACTACAAGTAAACAAGTATAAGTATATATATATATTCAAAACCTAATTTAGGTAAAAGTATTATCTGTAAAACTTAGTTAAAGTACATAGAGTAATAGTTGTATAATTATTATTATGACCTGGGTCCAAATATTATTATTTTATTAACATTAGTATTATTATTATCACCATTATTATTATTTTTAATTCCTACTTTTATTATTTGTAGTATTGTAATTAGTTAGTATGATTATGATCATGATTACGTGGGTCCATGCTGCAGCAGCCCCCTCCCCGAGCGATGCACAGCGGGCTGAATCCAGACAGCAGCGTGACGGAGAGCAGGAGAACCAGAGCCCCCCCAGGAGCCCTGAGGGCGGAGGAGGAGACCCCCCCCACCACAGCGGACATCTTTAATCTGGTTACTCTTCACCACGGCGAGAAGGAGAAGGAAGAGGAGGACGAGGAGGGCATGGAGTCACACAGGAGTCTGTCTGACAAAAAAGATAATAATTAGATCCCCTCTTCCTGTCTTTCTTCTTGTATTCAATCTAATATCTATATTTTTTCTCTGCCATAATATATATATATATATATATATATATTTATATATATATATATATATATATATATATATTTATATAGATATAGCATAATTTATAAACTTATAAAAGGCTAAGTGTTTCAATATATACATACATCCAAGCACTTAAAAATACCTATATTTAATTAATGTTTTTTTGTAATATGAATTACTTTTTTTTAATGTTTGTACTGAGTTATCATTTTTCATTGTATTATGTTTTTTGAAAATTCAAAATTCGCAGTAAAAAAGTTAATTCTGAGAAAACTAAACATTCGGAAAATAAGTCAAAATTAAAAGAAAAAAGGAAAAATTCTAATAAAACAAAAAGATCTCTCGTTCAGATCTCAAATTGTTGGTCACATGGCATAATCCTCTTCCATAAGCATCCTGGGACAAAAGTCATAATTCTGGGTGAAGTTTCAGGAACAAAGACCCCCTCTCTTTTCGGGAAAAATCTTTGACAAAAAAAGTCAGAATTCTTAAAAAAACATTCTTCAAAAATTTGGAAGAAAAAGTTAAATTCTGAAAAGTAGGTCAGGATTCAGAAATCATTCTGTTGTGATTGGTCCACTATTTACAGATCAGAATCAGAATCCCTTTATTCGTCCCACAGACATACGTTGTTACAGCAGAAAAGAGCAACAGTCAGTTTAATGTTAAGAAGCATACAACATTATTAAAGATTTTTAAAAAAAGATTACACAATTTACAAAATACACATCCTGTAGCAGTTCAGCAGCCAGGTAGGGGGGACTTATGGAACCAATTGATTCGACTAAATGTGGCGTTAATTGAGGAAGGTTGTTAGTGGCTTAGTCTTTATTTGCTTTCATCATACTGAACAACTTATTTTCAAGAAACTAATGAGGACACATTTGGTCCAAATAATATTTAAAGTGGGGCTTTTGCATTTTTCTCTCCAGATAATCTCAGTATTTATCTGTTAATTTGAATCAAGGAATTAGGTCATTAGTAATGTGTCATGCTGAATACTTCATTGTTAGAAACATAAACGCATATTTCCTGCTGAAAATAAGTTGGAAAGTTTTGACTCCCATGATTTGATCAGTTTTACAGATATTTTGATCAATGTATGGAATCAATTCTTTGACTTAATCCTAGGTGTCGACTAAGATTCCAATTATTCTTTTATTTGTATCACTTTGTTCATGATATATGACTTGTTTCCATACAAAACGTCAAAGCACATCTCTGGAATACACTAGATATCAAGTAGTGCTTTTAAAACTCAGATTTAAAGACCTAGTGATTTTTAATTCATTAAATGTAACGATTAGTCAAACGAGCGTTAATCGACTCAAACTGATATAAAATGATAACCCAGAATGAAGAAACAGCGCGTGTTGTTTTCCCTCGTGTATCTGAGCTGTACCTGAATCCGGATCCAGCAGCTCGCTCTGTTCCTCCCGGAGATGATTAAAGAATGAAGTCCTCTTTCTTCTTCTTTCTCGCTGGATGTGTCGACATGTTGTCCGGGAAGAGGTGAGTCAGTTCCCATCAGCTGATCCGAACTGAGCTCTGTCACACTCAGCAGCAGCAACAACACGCTGCATCCGGGTTTCACAATAAAACAATGACTTCAAACATGATTCTGTATGGAGAAAAAACCTTGCCTTATTTATTTTTTAATGAAGCACATTTACTCGTCCTTTACTAAAAGTACTAATACTAAACCCTAAATAAATACTCCAAGTCCTGCATTTAGAATGTTACCAAACTCTAACAAAAAGTATACCTAAGTTTTCCGAAATAAACTGTAAACTATTAAAACATTAAATTAACCAATTATACACATTAACTAATTTATAAAGTAGTAATTCAAAGTAGGGATTCAAGATGTCGAACAAATGTGGCCAATATGTGGAAATGTAACTCACTTCACTGCATGTATTTAATCCCTTTAGTTACTTTACAGATGTGGATGAATGATGTGAAATCTAATCAAGTGTTAAATCAGACTTTAGTTCCACCTGGAGTAAATTCACAAGCTACCCTGCAGTATACAAAGTCATTCAAACTAGCTGCACCTTTACCAGCTTTGAGAACACTTTCATGATCAATCATTATAAAACATATCATATATATTATTCTGAAATGGACCAATATGCACTCTCTATGCGGCTTTGATCTGATTTACACAGAGCGGGAGATCAGAGGCGGGGCTTAAGAGAAACTCAACTGCGCATGCTCTATGGGCCCACATCCGGGTACTTTCAGAGTCTACATTCGCTCCACTTTGGGCTTCAGGTACCACTGAATAACTCACAGGAATGAACGGAGTATTCTCTTATTCATCCTTTATATATCCATGAGCGTGTTAGATAGCTAGCTAGCTTGTTAAATGAATAGCTAATGTTCACTAGCTAATTTAAGGTACATTTATTTCGGTCTCTAGGTTAACTTGTTCGTTTGTATTTTAACTCTGTGGACATTTCTCTGGCAGTGAGAGTTACTGTAACATTTTGGCATGAGCTTTAGTTTGGAGTTACATTTCATGTGCTTCAGTACTTTGTAGTTCCTCATAGAGCAGAAATCTACACCAAGAGACACTGCAGTTATTTGATGTCCTCATGAGGTTTCAGGACATTTTCATCCTGTCACTAACATTAGACTGTGAGAGTGTGGGGAGGGTGAATATAAGTAGCCTACTATTTGGTGCAGTGATGATGTATTTTTGTATGCTGACCCAGGAGTTATCTACACAAGGGGTCCATTGTAAAAAAGCCAATGGGATTTCTCCATGTGATTATTGCAGAAAATAATCTCTGTGTCAAACAAACGTTTCTGATACTTACACGTTTAGTTAGCAGGATAATCTCCACATATCAACACCACGTTGTGATTGCAGACCTTCAGACCTGGGACACAACCTGCTCCAACCTCTCCCTCTGGCATGGTTACTGAAAATAGTAACTAAGTACTGATACTCAAGTTCTGTACTTTAGAACAAATTCTAGGCACTGTATCAGCTGTACACTTCTTCACTACATCTCAGAGGTATTTATTTGACTTTTTGCCCCATTTGTCTGACAGTTTTGGTTACTTTAAGATTACAGATTGTCTTCCCCCTCTTGTCCAGCTATAACCATGTATCTCCAGATGATTTTAAATGTTTAAGATGAACTAGGATCAAGTCTTTATTTATGTGTTAAGGCAGTTCTCCTCCTTAACCCTCCTGTCGTCTTCGGGTCAAATCTGACTGACATATTTGACAAAGCTGAAAACCGGGCTGTTTATCTGAAAAACTCATGAACAGTTTACTTTTTAGAGATACGTGGTTCTCACAGGACAAAGCTACACACATATATATATATATATATATATATATATATATATATATATATATATATATATATCATATAATCTGCATTGCTGCAGAATAAACAAACCAAGACATAAAGGAGTTACAAATCTATAATTTAATGCACAGTTAACACTAGAGTACCCAAAACAACCTCACATGTAAGGTTTTGAATGCAGGGTGTTTATTGCTTTTTCGTCAATAACTTTATTTTCCTTGTTTTTAGCTGCATGTCTATTTCTATGGTTCTTATGCGTGTTTTTGTAACCGTCTTACTGTGAGAGCAACTGAAAATAGTCCCTGCATGGGTACCTGTCCAGGTGATGAGGTTGGTTATGACACAAAGGGAGGAGCTACAGACAGGTGAGGGCGTTAAAGTTAAAGAAGGAAGTCAAACTGCCAGACTCCATTTTACACTTCGACAGAGCAGGAGGAGGAAAACAGGGTGAGTGTTAAAACCAGAGTCTGCTTTTTAACACATTAATCATTTACTCTGTTATACTGGGTGTTAGAAAAATAATTTTGTAAATACAAGAGTTGAAGGTGACATCTTCAAATGTTCTGAGCTTTTTAATCCATTTCCTGGTTTCTGATTCCTCAGAGTTCCATAACATGTAACAGCCCAGCGCAGTCAACATGGAGAGCAGCCTGCCTGAAGTCTGACTGATTTGATGTAATGAAACCAAGTTTATCATTATGATGGTTTAGATTAACATACTGTTATTGTGTTATTATAGTGTGTGTGTGTGTGTGTGTGTGTGTGTGTGTGTGTGTGTGTGTGTGTGTGTGTGTGTGTGTTGTCCTTGTGTTTGTGTTGGTTCCTGCAGTGTTACTGGTTTATCCCTCAGACTGGAGAAGATGAGTGTTTTAAAAGATGAGGAAGAGGACAAAGTTTCCAGCTGTCTGTCTCCGAAGAGGTCTAGAGAGGAACCTCCAGACTTCAGTGATGAACCTGGACCCTCAGACAGGAAGTAAGAGTCTGTTTCTAATGTAACCTGACATTACTTTTTGTTAAGCAAATCAAACTTTTTGTTAAGCAAATCAAATACAAACATGTTAAACAAATGAATTGTAATAACAACCCACCAATAAACGCAGTACAGTAAACAAGGACAAAGAGGACAGTTAACATTATTTTAGGATATTTCAATATGCTATTATATTATCAATGTATCAGTGTTATGAAATGTTTTTAAAATGACAATAATACTTGAAACAATATAAATCTTCCAACAAATTAGTTGACTACCTCAGCATACAACTTTAAGCATTACAACTTGAGAGTGAAGTTTGTGACGCTCTGTTACAAAAACCTGTCAGTGTAGAGGGAACATCAGCACCCAGAGCTCTACAGCACCTCATGTTAAATCAGGGTTATTCATGTTCCTGTATAAACCAGAGACTGTCTGTGGTGCTAACAATATAATAGCTGCTGTTCTTATGACTGGATGGAGTTATTTTGAGTGTTGATGGAGCAGCTACAACGTTAGCCTAGCCTAGCTTTAATCAAACAGATCTCCATTCAGAAAACACATTTTTTTAAGTGTTTTGCTTGTTGTCTTGCAGACAGACCTGACAAAGCATTAACTCAGGATTTTTACAAATCACTATTATTATTACATTGTTATTTCGGCATCCTTTCCATCTGTTTAAAGACATTAATTCACAGCAAATTCTGTGTACATTTGGTTCAAAGTGCTAAAGTGTACCAAATTAATTCAGCTGATGTTATGAATCAAGACACAAAGCTGTGTGGTTTCATAAATCCTAAAATAACAACCCACCAATAAACGCAGTAAAGTAAACAAGGACAAAGAGGACAGTTAAAAATATGTTATGATATTTCAATATGCTATTATATTATCAATGTATCAGTGTTATGACATGCTTTTAAAATGACAATAATACTTGAAACAATATCCATCTTCCAACAAATGTGTTGACTACCTCAGCATCTTTTTGAGATGTATTTTGAAGATGTTTATTAATAATAGTAATAACCTGGTGAGCTGGTTGTGTTTAGCATTAGCCAGTTATCAGTGAACAAATCCCTATCATTACGTTGTTATTTCGGCATCCTTTCCATATGTTTATGGAAATGTATTCACAGCAAATTCTATGTAAATTTGGTTCATAGTGCTGCTATAGTGTACCAGATGAATACAGCTGATGTTATGAACCCAAACACAAAGCTGTGTGGGGGATATGAATAACTAACCACTACCTTATCATGATGAAATATAATCTAGAGATACAGACTTTTATAACTTTTTAAACTAGAATTTTCCACCTTGTTGTACCTTTGGTGAGAATCAGCTCCACTAATGTAAAGTGTTATAAATGATGTGTTCATCTCCACAGAAGGAAGAGGAAGAGTGGTGTTCCTGTGGAGCAGCAGCTGTCCAGCTGTGCTCTGTGTCAGGACGTCCTGAAGGATCCAGTCTCTACCAGCTGTGGACACTGGTTCTGCAGACAGTGCATCACCTCATACTGGGAGCAGAGACCTCCATCAGGAGACCCCTCCTGTCCTCAGTGTAGAAAAAGATGCAGCATTTTACAAAGTAAGAGGCCGAACACGTTCAGCATCTTTACCGCCGTCTGGGCGACGAGCACTAATATAACGTTTACATAAGATAGTAAAAATATCTGCCAGCTAGTATTTGTTGGTTCCTTCTAGAGTCTTCATGTCCAGGATTTTTCCTTTTTATTTGTATTTTTGTTAGTGTTATGTTGTAAAGCATAGACATTAAAGAGCTTACGAAATGAAGGACAACACTGTTCTTATTAGGATAATATATACTATTATTAATGGGAAATCATTTGTCATTAATGACAATATGCCCGCTTTATTTATAAATCGTAATTTATTACAACTTTCCATGCTCGCTTCCGATGTTACATGACCGCTCCTGACCAAACAGCTTTCGCCGGTTAGTGACTTCACAGTACGTCACGAGTAGAACACTTTTTGAATAATACACTACCTATATGGCTGATGTCGGACTTTGGAGACAGCATCGAGTGACAGTGAGTCGTCAATAGACTCGGTTCACTTTAAAGAAGAGGAGGACTTTATTGAAGAGGATGCCGGTGTGGTGGAATCAGATCATACGGGCGAGTCTTGGTGGAACCATACCAGTTTGAGCCACAGTATTCAAGTAGCGGTAGAGATAAAGACGGGAGCGAACTAGGGGGGCGATGATCCTGGATTTGTCGGAGATCTGATGCGGCAACAGAACACAGACTGGTATACATTTTACTTTAATTCATAGATTCTCAATAAATAGTAAATCAATAATAATATATCGTAATGTAGCAGGCAAACTTGGCTCAGGCAACAGAACAGAGACTGGTATACATTTGACTATAATTCATAGAGATTCTCAAAAAATAGTAAATCAATAATAATGACTGCTGAAAAAACCAGCTTAGATAAATGTAGCTGGTCAGGCTGTTGTAAATGGACCAGCCAGTAGATATTAGGCTGGAATGGTTGGCTGGAGAGGGGTTTTGGACACTTTAGCTGGCCAGGATGGCTGGTTTATCCATCTATCACCAGCTTATGTTTAATAATAGTATTACATATACCTATCCTCCATGACCTCCACTGGCTCCCCATCAAACACCGCATTGGTTTTAAAATATTACTTTTCACTTTCCAAGCCCTCAACAACCTTGCCCCCCCCTTCCTCTGTGATCTCATCCAACAACACACCCCCACCCGTCGCCTCAGGTCTGCTGAAGCTAACCTACTGCAGCCCATCAGGACAAAGCTCCGGACCTGGGGTGACAGGGCCTTCGCAGCAGCCTCCCCCCCTCTGGAACCCCCTCCCCAGCCATGTCAGATCCGCCAACACTCTCACATCATTCAAACAATCCCTCAAAACTCACCTTTTCACTCTTGCCCTCAACTCCTAATCAACTAACCCCTTGCCCTTATTCCTCCTAGCTTAGCACTTTCTACTTTTGTTGTTATTTTTGTTTTACTTGCTTGTAAGCGCTTTGAGCACCAGGAAAAGCGCTTTATAAATGTAATGTATTATTATTATTATTATTATTATATACCATGCTGGAAGCTTACCAGGATTCCAGGTGACCAGCATATATTAAATACTGGTATGATTATTTAAACAAGAGAATATAAATATATTACGAAGATGGATTGTGTCCTGTATTCTGGTATCTACCAAAATAAAGACATTGTATAGTGTTCATTACAGTATTTTAATTTAATAAATAGCTCGTTAATATAATAAAAAACACAGTAACAATACAATAATTATACAAATAACAACCAACCTGCAAATCAACCTATACATCAAAATAAATATATTATCTAAACTCGGTGCATTTGATTTAAAATAAAAGTAATAAATAGAATTCAATATTTAAATGGTAACAAAAACAGTAACACTATATCTGATAAGAAAAAGGCAACAAAGAAAGTGTTTTTTGTTTCTCCTTGTTCATGTCCATAATGTTTCCCGTTGTGTAGCGTCCAGCCTTTCCCAATCTGGCCTGCACTTCTGTCTGTTGAAGCCACTTCTTGAAGCAAACTGAAAAGAAATGTACAAATATAAGTACACTGTAAAAAGAAAACTTGACATTTACGTTAAAATTTGGGCTGCTGTGGTTGCCAGAACTTGACTGTTAAAGTATGGTAAAATACATTAAAAATTACAGTTGGTTGGCATGTAGACGTTACAGTCAAAAATTGCTTATGGGGAATTACAATGGCAAAATAAAATAGAGCTAGTGTACATGGTGCAGCTGTATTAATTTGGAAATAGAAGAATCGGATCAGGATTTGGTATTGGCAGACAATCAATATCAAATGAATCGGATCGTTATTAGCATCTGATCACCTTTGACGACTTACAGCCTAAACACAAAGATGACTCCACTCCTCTCCTAACACTTTTACCTCTAATGAGCCTTGGTAGAACTAGTGTCCGAGTCGTAGGGTCCAGAACTGACTGAAGACATGTGGAACAGAGTCATGGGGTCCAGAACTGACTGAAGACATGTGGAACAGGGTCATAGGGTCCAGAACTGACTGAAGACATGTGGAACAGAGTCATGGGGTCCAGAACTGACTGAAGACATGTGGAACAGAGTCATAGGGTCCAGAACTGACTGAAGACATGTGGAACAGAGTCATGGGGTCCAGAACTGAATGAAGACATGTGGAACAGAGTCATAGGGTCCAGAACTGACTGAAGACATGTGGAACAGAGTCATGGGGTCCAGAACTGAATGAAGACATGTGGAACAGAGTCATAGGGTCCAGAACTGACTGAAGACATGTGGAACAGAGTCATAGGGTCCAGAACTGAATGAAGACATGTGGAACAGAGTCATGGGGTCCAGAACTGACTGAAGACATGTGGAACAGAGTCATGGGGTCCAGAACTGACTGAAGACATGTGGAACAGAGTCATAGGGTCCAGAACTGACTGAAGACATGTGGAACAGAGTCATGGGGTCCAGAACTGACTGAAGACATGTGGAACAGAGTCATGGGGTCCAGAACTTACTGAAGACATGTGGAACAGAGTCATGGGGTCCTGAACTGACTGAAGACATGTGGAACAGAGTCATGGGGTCCAGAACTGACTGAAGACATGTGGAACAGAGTCATAGGGTCCAGAACTGAATGAAGACATGTGGAACAGAGTCATGGGGTCCAGAACTGACTGAAGACATGTGGAACAGAGTCATGGGGTCCAGAACTGAATGAAGACATGTGGAACAGAGTCATGGGGTCCAGAACTGACTGAAGACATGTGGAACAGAGTCATCACTTTATACATATCAGCAGCAGTAAAACTAAATATGCAAAACAGTGAATATATATATCAATCAATAATGAAGGATATATATCTATAGTATAGAGTTTGAGGGCCTGCCGTCCCACGGCTGAAGGCTGCTATCCACCTGCTGTTAGAGGCCTACTCCCACCTGTTGGGTGCTACTGTGCGGGGGAGGCCTGGTCTGGAGATACCGCGGAGAAACCGGAGTGTTGCCACACTGCTGCTTGCCTATTTCCTTGCTGCTGTCCTGACGTGGTTTTGCTTCGGGAACATCGTGGATGCTGTTGAGCTGGACTGGGAAAATGGCAAATGTCGTGTTTCTGCTGTGCCTTTTTTTGACTGTGCTGGACATGGAGAAGTTCGCTAGTCATCCTGAAAATTCTGCTGGATTCGGGTCCGTTCTGCCGCCCGCAGTGGACATCCCCTGTACAGGTTCGGATGGGTTGCACAAACAATTGCTAGTTGCACTGTCGCGGACATTCATTTCGTCAAATGTCTGTCTTTCTCACATGCCTGCCACAATGGTCCTTCAGAATTGTTTTTTGAACTCTAATCTCACTTTTGCGAAGTTTGCTGGTGACTCTAGAACAGCTGAAAATGTATGTGTGTTGATTAAGAGGAAAAGGTGCTTGGTATTTTTATTGTTGTTACTATCAGGAAATGTACAGCCAAATCCGGGTCCACCCAGTAGTTTTAGTCAAATAGCTACTCCTGCTGATTTTATTTCTAGATCGGGGTTAGGTTTAATTCATTTAAATGTGCGCAGTCTGTTACCTAAATTATATTTTGTCCGTATTTGGGCGAGTTCAACTGATGCTGATGTCATTGTCTTATCAGAAACGTGGCTAGACAAATCGATCTTGGCCTCTGACATTTACATAAATGGTTACAATGTATATCGCACTGACCGTCCTAAAAAAGGTGGTGGCGTTGCCATTTATGTGAAAAATAAGTTTGTGTAACAAAAATGGTTTCCAAATCTGTTAGTAAACAACTAGAATTTTTAGCTGTGAATGTCGAAGTAACAAAGGGTCAACAGGTCATGGTGGTGGGTTGCTACAGGGCCCCCTCGGCTGTCAAGGACTCCTTATCTTCATTGGCAAAACTGTTATCTCAACTTTCCTACAAGGAAATAGTGCTGCTTGGTGATTTTAATTGGGACTGGTTAACTTCTGTGTCAGAGGATTTTAAAAACCTGTGTACCTCTTTGAACATTACTCAGATTATAGATAGTCCTACTCGCCCAAATATTAAGTCCCCAAATAAATCCTCCTTAATTGATCTCATTTTAACAAATGTTCCATATAAATACTCATCTGTGGGAGTATTTGCTAATGATGTGAGTGACCACTGTGTTGTAGCCACAATTAGGGACACTAAGGTCCAAAAAGTTAAACCACGCATCATCACAAAGAGAGATAAAAAACACTTAGTGGAGCAGGGTTTTTTACATGATCTGCTTGATTTTGATTGGGGAAAGATCGATCTGTGTGCTGATGTAGAAACTGCATGGTCTTATTTTTATCTTGGTTTTATAAAAATTATAGATAAACATGCACCTCTGCGTAAATTTAGAGTGAAGGGACGAAACAATCCCTGGTTTTCCGCTGAACTGTCCAGTCTCCTTCATGAGAGAAACAATGCCTGGGCAAAGGCTAGGAAATCAGGCTCAGAGGTAGAATGGCTACGCTTTAGGCAGCTAAGGAATAGCTTCACTTCACATGTCAAAAGTGCTAAGTCAAAGTACTATTTGTCAGTTACCACAGAAAACCTGAATAATCCTAGGAAATTTTGGAAAGCCATAAAATCGATTTCCACTAGTGATATCCCAAATGAGCTACCTCCGTACCTCACCACAGCATCTGGCATTATATCAGACAGGGCCACCATGCTACATTGCTTTAATAAGCATTTTGTCTCTTGTGGCTCTCTGTTTGATTCTGTCACTGACTGTGCTTCTGCTTCTGTGAACGCTCCAGTCCTTGACTCTGAACAATGTGGTCTGGAAAACCCTTTCAGTTTTACTCCTTTAACTGTTGGTATTGTCCATGAAGCTTTATCCAAGTTAGATCCTAAGAAACCGGCTGGCCCGGACAACGTAGAACCTTTCTTTTTAAAGATAGCTGCAGATTTTATTGCTCCACCTCTTACTTCTCTTTTTAACCTCTCCCTCAGCACAAATACAATTCCTAAAGTATGGAAGTCTGCTTATGTCCTGCCTCTACTGAAAGGAGGGGAGGCAACTATTTTAAATAACTATAGGCCAATCTCTAAATTGTCAGTTCTGGCTAAGGTGCTCGAACGACTTGTGAGTGAACAAGTAAAGGAGTTTTTATGTATAAATGATATCCTGTCTAAACATCAGTCAGGCTTCAGGAAGAAACATAGCACCATCACTGCAACAATGAAAGTGGTAAATGATATTATTAGTATGCTAGATAATAAACAGAGTTGTGCAGCTCTATTTATTGACCTTTCCAAAGCGTTTGATACCGTTGATCATCGCGTCTTAAAACAGAGGCTACTCAGTATTGGCATATCCAGCCATGCAGTGGGGTGGTTTGTGAACTACCTCTCTGAAAGGTCCCAATGTGTTCACTTTGATGGGCTGTCTTCTGAGTGGTTAAACATTGCTAATGGTGTTCCTCAAGGTTCTGTTTTAGGTCCACTTTTATTCTCCATATATATCAACAGTTTAGGTGAAAATGTGGATGAAGCTACTTTACATTTTTATGCGGACGATACCGTGATGTATTGTGCAGGTCCCTCCATTCAGGAGGCGGTTGTTAAATTACAGGCTGTTTTTAACATTATTCAGACTCAGCTCTCTGAACTAAAGCTTCTTTTAAATGTGGATAAAACCAAGATAATGCTCTTTTCAAAAGCTAAAAAGACACCAGAGCCTGTTTTAGAAATTGTATCAACGCAAGGAACAAAACTTGAAGTTGTTGCCTGTTACAAATACCTTGGTATCTTGCTTGATGATTGTCTCTCTTTTAAACTTCATGTCAATAACCTGCTTAAAAAACTGAGCTTTAGGCCAGGTTTCTTTTTCAGGAATAAGTCCTGTTTCTCACTTGAGGCCAGGAAAAGGCTAGTCACTGTGACCTTTTTACCTGTGCTGGACTATGGTGATCTGCTGTATATGAATGCACCTGCCAACTACCTGAGCAAACTAGATGCTGCGTATCATAGTGCTCTGAGATTTGTCACAAACTGTAAAGCACTTACTCATCACTGTACATTGTATACCAAGGCAGGTTTACCATCACTCACTGTACGGAGGCTCAGTCACTGGTACACTTTTATCTATAAAGCTATGTTGGGCAAACTCCCGTATTAAATCTGTTCATTGATAAAGCAGAAAGTTGCAAGCAGCTATTGTCTGCGATCACAGGATATAGTCTTGTTAGATGTGCCAAGAGTAAGGACTGTCTTAGGTAAGACAGCTTTTATGTGCGCAGATCCACTTGCTTGGAACAGTCTACAGGCAAAATTTAAATTGAGCATTTTAATTTCTCTGAATGTATTTAAGGCATGTCTAAATGAAATGCTTTCTGACACTCTGGGTATTTGTAAATGTTGAATATGTAAATATAATATCCTCTGTTGTTTGTATGTTGTTTTTATGTTTCATGTGGAACTAAATGATGCAGGTCTCCCAAGACATGTGGAACAGAGTCATAGGGTCCAGAACTGACTGAAGACATGTGGAACAGAGTCATGGGGTCCAGAACTGACTGAAGACATGTGGAACAGAGTCATAGGGTCCAGAACTGACTGAACACATGTGGAACAGAGTCATGGGGTCCAGAACTGACTGAAGACATGTGGAACAGAGTCATGGGGTCCAGAACTGACTGAAGACATGTGGAACAGAGTCATAGGGTCCAGAACTGACTGAAGACATGTGGAACAGAGTCATGGGGTCCAGAACTGACTGAAGACATGTGGAACAGAGTCATGGGGTCCAGAACTGACTGAAGACATGTGGAACAGAGTCATGGGGTCCAGAACTGAATGAAGACATGTGGAACAGAGTCATGGGGTCCAGAACTGACTGAAGACATGTGGAATAGAGTCATAGGGTCCAGAACTGACTGAAGACATGTGGAACAGAGTCATAGGGTCCAGAACTGACTGAAGACATGTGGAACAGAGTCATGGGGTCCAGAACTGACTGAAGACATGTGGAACAGAGTCATGGGGTCCAGAACTGACTGAAGACATGTGGAACAGAGTCATGGGGTCCAGAACTGACTGAAGACATGTGGAACAGAGTCATAGGGTCCAGAACTGACTGAAGACATGTGGAACAGAGTCATAAGGTCCAGAACTGACTGAAGACATGTGGAACAGAGTCATGGGGTCCAGAACTTACTGAAGACATGTGGAACAGAGTCATGGGGTCCAGAACTGACTGAAGACATGTGGAACAGAGTCATGGGGTCCAGAACTGACTGAAGACATGTGGAACAGAGTCATGGGTCCAGAACTGACTGAAGACATGTGGAACAGAGTCATGGGGTCCAGAACTGACTGAAGACATGTGGAACAGAGTCATGGGTCCAGAACTGACTGAAGACATGTGGAACAGAGTCATGGGGTCCAGAACTGACTGAAGACATGTGGAACAGAGTCATGGGGTCCAGAACTGACTGAAGACATGTGGAACAGAGTCATGGGGTCCAGAACTGACTGAAGACATGTGGAACAGAGTCATGGGGTCCAGAACTGACTGAAGACATGTGGAACAGAGTCATAGGGTCCAGAACTGACTGAAGACATGTGGAACAGAGTCATGGGGTCCAGAACTGACTGAAGACATGTGGAACAGAGTCATGGGGTCCAGAACTGACTGAAGACATGTGGAACAGAGTCATGGGGTCCAGAACTGACTGAAGACATGTAGAACAGAGTCATGGGGTCCAGAACTGACTGAAGACATGTGGAACAGAGTCATGGGGTCCAGAACTGACTGAAGACATGTGGAACAGAGTCATGGGGTCCAGAACTGACTGAAGACATGTAGAACAGAGTCATGGGGTCCAGAACTGACTGAAGACATGTGGAACAGAGTCACAATGTCCAGAACTGACTGAAGACATGTGGAACAGAGTCATGGGTCCAGAACTGACTGAAGACATGTGGAACAGAGTCATGGGTCCAGAACTGACTGAAGACATGTGGAACAGAGTCATGGGGTCCAGAACTGACTGAAGACATGTGGAACAGAGTCATGGGGTCCAGAACTGACTGAAGACATGTGGAACAGAGTCATGGGGTCCAGAACTGACTGAAGACATGTGGAAGAGAGTCATGGGGTCCAGAACTGACTGAAGACATGTAGAACAGAGTCATGGGGTCCAGAACTGACTGAAGACATGTGGAACATAGTCACAAGGTCCAGAACTGACTGAAGACATGTGGAACAGAATCATGGGGTCCAGAACTGACTGAAGACATGTGGAACAGAGTCAGAGGGTCCAGAACTGAATGAAGACATGTGGAACAGAGTCATGGGGTCCAGAACTGACTGAAGACATGTGGAACAGAGTCATGGGGTCCAGAACTGAATGAAGACATGTGGAACAGAGTCAGAGGGTCCAGAACTGAATGAAGACATGTGGAACAGAGTCATGGGGTCCAGAACTGACTGAAGACATGTGGAACAGAGTCAGAGGGTCCAGAACTGAATGAAGACATGTGGAACAGAGTCATGGGGTCCAGAACTGACTGAAGACATGTAGAACAGAGTCATGGGGTCCAGAACTGACTGAAGACATGTGGAACAGAGTCACAATGTCCAGAACTGACTGAAGACATGTGGAACAGAGTCATGGGTCCAGAACTGACTGAAGACATGTGGAACAGAGTCATGGGTCCAGAACTGACTGAAGACATGTGGAACAGAGTCATGGGGTCCAGAACTGACTGAAGACATGTGGAACAGAGTCATGGGGTCCAGAACTGACTGAAGACATGTAGAACAGAGTCATGGGGTCCAGAACTGACTGAAGACATGTGGAACATAGTCACAAGGTCCAGAACTGACTGAAGACATGTGGAACAGAGTCATGGGGTCCAGAACTGACTGAAGACATGTGGAACAGAGTCATGGGGTCCAGAACTGACTGAAGACATGTGGAACAGAGTCACAAGGTCCAGAACTGACTGAAGACATGTGGAACAGAGTCATGGGGTCCAGAACTGACTGAAGACATGTGGAACAGAGTCATGGGGTCCATAACTGACTGAAGACATGTGGAACAGAGTCACAAGGTCCAGAACTGACTGAAGACATGTAGAACAGAGTCATGGGGTCCAGAACTGACTGAAGACATGTGGAACAGAGTCATGGGGTCCAGAACTGACTGAAGACATGTGGAACAGAGTCATGGGGTCCAGAACTGAATGAAGACATGTGGAACAGAGTCATGGGGTCCAGAACTGACTGAAGACATGTGGAACAGAGTCATGGGTCCAGAACTGACTGAAGACATGTGGAACAGAGTCATGGGGTCCAGAACTGACTGAAGACATGTGGAACAGAGTCATGGGGTCCAGAACTGACTGAAGACATGTGGAACAGAGTCATGGGGTCCAGAACTGACTGAAGACCTGTAGAACAGAGTCATGGGGTCCAGAACTGACTGAAGACATGTGGAACAGAGTCACAATGTCCAGAACTGACTGAAGACATGTGGAACAGAGTCATGGGTCCAGAACTGACTGAAGACATGTGGAACAGAGTCATGGGTCCAGAACTGACTGAAGACATGTGGAACAGAGTCATGGGTCCAGAACTGACTGAAGACATGTGGAACAGAGTTATGGGGTCCAGAACTGACTGAAGACATGTAGAACAGAGTCATGGGGTCCAGAACTGACTGAAGACATGTGGAACAGAGTCATGGCGTCCAGAACTGACTGAAGACATGTGGAACAGAGTCATGGGGTCCAGAACTGACTGAAGACATGTGGAACAGAGTCATGGGGTCCAGAACTGACTGAAGACATGTGGAACAGAGTCATGGGGTCCAGAACTGACTGAAGACATGTGGAACAGAGTCACAAGGTCCAGAACTGACTGAAGACATGTAGAACAGAGTCATGGGGTCCAGAACTGACTGAAGACATGTGGAACAGAGTCATGGGGTCCAGAACTGACTGAAGACATGTGGAACAGAGTCATGGGGTCCAGAACTGACTGAAGACATGTGGAACAGAGTCATAGGGTCCAGAACTGACTGAAGACATGTGGAACAGAGTCATGGGGTCCAGAACTGACTGAAGACAAGTGGAACAGAGTCATGGGGTCCAGAACTGACTGAAGACATGTGGAACAGAGTCACAAGGTCCAGAACTGACTGAAGACATGTGGAACAGAGTCACAAGGTCCAGAACTGACTGAAGACATGTGGAACAGAGTCATGGGGTCCAGAACTGACTGAAGACATGTGGAACAGAGTCACGGGGCCCAGAACTGAATGAAGACATGTGGAACAGAGTCACAAGGTCCAGAACTGACTGAAGACATGTGGAACAGAGTCATAGGGTCCAGAACTGAATGAAGACATGTGGAACAGAGTCATGGGGTCCAGAACTGACTGAAGACATGTGGAACAGAGTCATGGGGTCCAGAACTGAATGAAGACATGTGGAACAGAGTCATGGGGTCCAGAACTGACTGAAGACATGTGGAACAGAGTCATGGGTCCAGAACTGACTGAAGACATGTGGAACAGAGTCATGGGGTCCAGAACTGACTGAAGACATGTGGAACAGAGTCATGGGGTCCAGAACTGACTGAAGACATGTGGAACAGAGTCATGGGGTCCAGAACTGACTGAAGACCTGTAGAACAGAGTCATGGGGTCCAGAACTGACTGAAGACATGTGGAACAGAGTCACAATGTCCAGAACTGACTGAAGACATGTGGAACAGAGTCATGGGTCCAGAACTGACTGAAGACATGTGGAACAGAGTCATGGGTCCAGAACTGACTGAAGACATGTGGAACAGAGTCATGGGTCCAGAACTGACTGAAGACATGTGGAACAGAGTTATGGGGTCCAGAACTGACTGAAGACATGTAGAACAGAGTCATGGGGTCCAGAACTGACTGAAGACATGTGGAACAGAGTCATGGCGTCCAGAACTGACTGAAGACATGTGGAACAGAGTCATGGGGTCCAGAACTGACTGAAGACATGTGGAACAGAGTCATGGGGTCCAGAACTGACTGAAGACATGTGGAACAGAGTCATGGGGTCCAGAACTGACTGAAGACATGTGGAACAGAGTCATGGGGTCCAGAACTGACTGAAGACATGTGGAACAGAGTCACAAGGTCCAGAACTGACTGAAGACATGTAGAACAGAGTCATGGGGTCCAGAACTGACTGAAGACATGTGGAACAGAGTCATGGGGTCCAGAACTGACTGAAGACATGTGGAACAGAGTCATGGGGTCCAGAACTGAATGAAGACATGTGGAACAGAGTCATGGGGTCCAGAACTGACTGAAGACATGTGGAACAGAGTCATAGGGTCCAGAACTGACTGAAGACATGTGGAACAGAGTCATGGGGTCCAGAACTGACTGAAGACAAGTGGAACAGAGTCATGGGGTCCAGAACTGACTGAAGACATGTGGAACAGAGTCACAAGGTCCAGAACTGACTGAAGACATGTGGAACAGAGTCACAAGGTCCAGAACTGACTGAAGACATGTGGAACAGAGTCATGGGGTCCAGAACTGACTGAAGACATGTGGAACAGAGTCACGGGGCCCAGAACTGAATGAAGACATGTGGAACAGAGTCACAAGGTCCAGAACTGACTGAAGACATGTGGAACAGAGTCATAGGGTCCAGAACTGAATGAAGACATGTGGAACAGAGTCATGGGGTCCAGAACTGACTGAAGACATGTGGAACAGAGTCATGGGGTCCAGAACTTACTGAAGACATGTGGAACAGAGTCATGGGGTCCAGAATTGAATGAAGACATGTGGAACAGAGTCATGGGGTCCAGAACTGAATGAAGACATGTGGAACAGAGTCATGGGGTCCAGAACTGACTGAAGACATGTGGAACAGAGTCATGGGGTCCAGAACTTACTGAAGACATGTGGAACAGAGTCATAGGGTCCAGAACTGAATGAAGACATGTGGAGCAGAGTCATGGGGTCCAGTACTGAATGAAGACATGTGGAACAGAGTCAGAGGGTCCAGAACTGACTGAAGACATGTGGAACAGAGTCATAGGGTCCAGAACTGACTGAAGACATGTAGAACAGAGTCATAGGGTCCAGAACTGAATGAAGACATGTGGAACAGAGTCAGAGGGTCCATAAGTGACTGAAGACATGTGGAACAGAGTCATAGGGTCCAGAACTGAATGAAGACATGTGGAGCAGAGTCATGGGGTCCAGAACTGACTGAAGACATGTGGAACAGAGTCGTAGGGTCCAGAACTGACTGTAGACATGTAGAACATAGTCATGGGGTCCAGAACTGAATGAAGACATGTGGAACAAAGTCATGGGGTCCAGAACTGAATGAAGACATGTGGAACAGAGTCATGGGGTCCAGAACTGACTGAAGACATGTGGAACAGAGTCATGGGGTCCAGAACTGACTGAAGACATGTGGAACAGAGTCATAGGGTCCAGAACTGACTGAAGACATGTGGAACAGAGTCATGGGGTCCAGAACTGAATGAAGACATGTGGAACAGAGTCATGGGGTCCAGAACTGACTGAAGACATGTGGAACAGAGTCATGGGGTCCAGAACTGACTGAAGACATGTGGAACAGAGTCATGGGGTCCAGAACTGACTGAAGACATGTGGAACAGAGTCATAGGGTCCAGAACTGACTGAAGACATGTGGAACAGAGTCATAGGGTCCAGAACTGACTGAAGACATGTGGAACAGAGTCATAAGGTCCAGAACTGACTGAAGACATGTGGAACAGAGTCATAAGGTCCAGAACTGACTGAAGACATGTGGAACAGAGTCATGGGGTCCAGAACTTACTGAAGACATGTGGAACAGAGTCATGGGGTCCAGAACTGAATGAAGACATGTGGAACAGAGTCATGGGGTCCAGAACTGACTGAAGACATGTGGAACAGAGTCATGGGTCCAGAACTGACTGAAGACATGTGGAACAGAGTCATGGGGTCCAGAACTGACTGAAGACATGTGGAACAGAGTCATGGGGTCCAGAACTGACTGAAGACATGTGGAACAGAGTCATGGGGTCCAGAACTGACTGAAGACATGTGGAACAGAGTCATGGGGTCCAGAACTGACTGAAGACATGTAGAACAGAGTCATGGGGTCCAGAACTGACTGAAGACATGTGGAACAGAGTCACAATGTCCAGAACTGACTGAAGACATGTGGAACAGAGTCATGGGTCCAGAACTGACTGAAGACATGTGGAACAGAGTCATGGGTCCAGAACTGACTGAAGACATGTGGAACAGAGTCATAGGGTCCAGAACTGACTGAAGACATGTGGAACAGAGTCATGGGGTCCAGAACTGACTGAAGACATGTGGAACAGAGTCATGGGGTCCAGAACTGACTGAAGACATGTAGAACAGAGTCATGGGGTCCAGAACTGACTGAAGACATGTGGAACATAGTCACAAGGTCCAGAACTGACTGAAGACATGTGGAACAGAGTCATGGGGTCCAGAACTGACTGAAGACATGTGGAACAGAGTCAGAGGGTCCAGAACTGAATGAAGACATGTGGAACAGAGTCATGGGGTCCAGAACTGACTGAAGACATGTGGAACAGAGTCATGGCGTCCAGAACTGACTGAAGACATGTGGAACAGAGTCATGGGGTCCAGAACTGACTGAAGACATGTGGAACAGAGTCATGGGGTCCAGAACTGACTGAAGACATGTGGAACAGAGTCATGGGGTCCAGAACTGACTGAAGACATGTGGAACAGAGTCACAAGGTCCAGAACTGACTGAAAACATGTGGAACAGAGTCATGGGGTCCAGAACTGACTGAAGACATGTGGAACAGAGTCATGGGGTCCAGAACTGACTGAAGACATGTGGAACAGAGTCACAAGGTCCAGAACTGACTGAAGACATGTAGAACAGAGTCATGGGGTCCAGAACTGACTGAAGACATGTGGAACAGAGTCATGGGGTCCAGAACTGACTGAAGACATGTGGAACAGAGTCATGGGGTCCAGAACTGAATGAAGACATGTGGAACAGAGTCATGGGGTCCAGAACTGACTGAAGACATGTGGAACAGAGTCATAGGGTCCAGAACTGACTGAAGACATGTGGAACAGAGTCATGGGGTCCAGAACTGACTGAAGACAAGTGGAACAGAGTCACAAGGTCCAGAACTGACTGAAGACATGTGGAACAGAGTCACAAGGTCCAGAACTGACTGAAGACATGTGGAACAGAGTCATGGGGTCCAGAACTGACTGAAGACATGTGGAACAGAGTCATGGGGTCCAGAACTGAATGAAGACATGTGGAACAGAGTCACAAGGTCCAGAACTGACTGAAGACATGTGGAACAGAGTCATAGGGTCCAGAACTGAATGAAGACATGTGGAACAGAGTCATGGGGTCCAGAACTGACTGAAGACATGTGGAACAGAGTCATGGGGTCCAGAACTTACTGAAGACATGTGGAACAGAGTCATGGGGTCCAGAATTGAATGAAGACATGTGGAACAGAGTCATGGGGTCCAGAACTGAATGAAGACATGTGGAACAGAGTCATGGGGTCCAGAACTGACTGAAGACATGTGGAACAGAGTCATGGGGTCCAGAATTTACTGAAGACATGTGGAACAGAGTCATAGGGTCCAGAACTGAATGAAGACATGTGGAGCAGAGTCATGGGGTCCAGAACTGAATGAAGACATGTGGAACAGAGTCAGAGGGTCCAGAACTGACTGAAGACATGTGGAACAGAGTCATAGGGTCCAGAACTGACTGAAGACATGTAGAACAGAGTCATAGGGTCCAGAACTGAATGAAGACATGTGGAACAGAGTCAGAGGGTCCAGAACTGACTGAAGACATGTGGAACAGAGTCATAGGGTCCAGAACTGAATGAAGACATGTGGAGCAGAGTCATGGGGTCCAGAACTGACTGAAGACATGTAGAACATTGTCATGGGGTCCAGAACTGAATGAAGACATGTGGAACAGAGTCATGGGGTCCAGAACTGACTGAAGACATGTGGAACAGAGTCATGGGGTCCAGAACTGACTGAAGACATGTGGAACAGAGTCATGGGGTCCAGAATTTACTGAAGACATGTGGAACAGAGTCATAGGATCCAGAACTGAATGAAGACATGTGGAGCAGAGTCATGGGGTCCAGAACTGAATGAAGACATGTGGAACAGAGTCAGAGGGTCCAGAACTGACTGAAGACATGTGGAACAGAGTCATAGGGTCCAGAACTGACTGAAGACATGTAGAACAGAGTCATAGGGTCCAGAACTGAATGAAGACATGTGGAACAGAGTCAGAGGGTCCAGAACTGACTGAAGACATGTGGAACAGAGTCATAGGGTCCAGAACTGAATGAAGACATGTGGAGCAGAGTCATGGGGTCCAGAACTGACTGAAGACATGTGGAACAGAGTCGTAGAGTCCAGAACTGACTGTAGACATGTAGAACATTGTCATGGGGTCCAGAACTGAATGAAGACATGTGGAACAGAGTCAGAGGGTCCAGAACTGACTGAAGACATGTGGAACAGAGTCATGGGGTCCAGAACTGACTGAAGACATGTGGAGCAGAGTCATGGGGTCCAGAACTGACTGAAAACATGTGGAACAGAGTCATGGGGTCCAGAACTGACTGAAGACATGTGGAGCAGAGTCATGGGGTCCAGAACTGACTGAAAACATGTGGAACAGAGTCATGGGGTCCAGAACTGAATGAAGACATGTGGAACAAAGTCATGGGGTCCAGAACTGAATGAAGACATGTGGAGCAGAGTCATGGGGTCCAGAACTGACTGAAAACATGTGGAACAGAGTCATGGGGTCAAGAACTGACTGAAGACATGTGGAGCAGAGTCATGGGGTCAAGAACTGACTGAAGACATGTGGAGCAGAGTCATGGGGTCCAGAACTGACTGAAAACATGTGGAACAGAGGACAGGCATGGTTCGATGTACAGGAAACTGGAACTTTGAACAGGTGTTTTCATCTTTTCTGCCTGAAGATTCACAAGTTCTTGATCAGGTGTTTGATGTGGGCTGGCATGTTCCTTTCTGCAGTGATGAATAAAGACAACAAACAAAACATTTTGAATAATAGTAATGATGGTAACAATAATATCAGTATAACTATTTATATAGCACTTACAGAATTGCAAAGTGATTCTCACAACAAAAATAAAAAACAAAACAATATCAACATAAAAAACTAATTGTTATAGGAATGTTAAGAGACAAAGAAATGTTTTTTCAGTCATTACAATGCACTGTTGGAAATAACCTTCCAAAGGCTAAATTCAAACTCAATACCATAAATAACTGGGTACCAAAGTGCTTTACCAGCAACCATCCGGCTGGGCCTTTTGCTGCATATCATCTCCTCCCTCTTTCTCTCTGGTGTTAGGTTTCAATAGATCTCTACTATCCAATAAAACAGAAATTCCCCAAAAAAACCTATTAAAAAAAGTTAAAAGCAATTGCTAGAAAAAAAATGTCCCTACAATTTCAGGTAGATTACACACATTTGTGAGAAAAGTTAACAAGGAAGCATAAAACCCCTCTTTGTATTAAGCGAGCTGCAACATAAAGTACAGCTTGAAGAGCAACTTGCAGTTTTGTTTTTTTACTACATTTATCCTTAAAGGTGGGGTAGGTACGTTTGAGAAACCGGCTCGAGATACACTTGTTGTTATATTCCATGGAATGCTCTTAACATCCCGATAGCAATGAATATCTGAAGAGCTTTGACAAGAAATCCATTAAAAAATATCATCTGTGGAAGCCGTGGCGCTGTAAAAAGCACGACCAATCATCTGAGCCAGCCCGGCTAAAGTAACTGGATGGCCTACCTGCCTGTCAGCCTTCCATCTGTGCACAAACTTAACTCGTGCCCTCATTGGTCACGTGCGCGTTCGTGTGTGTTGGAGGAGGGGCTCTGTGAGGAAGTGACAGATTTTTTCCGGCTGTGTATTTTCAAATTCTAGCGCACTCGAGCTGGTTTCTCCAAAATGACCTACCCCACCTTTAAACTTACCTGAAAATTACAATTAAAAAAGTTAATGCAGGATTTGATATGTTTTACAAGACATAAGGAATTCAGAGGGAAAGGAGCCGTTTTGAGCTCTGCTAAACTGCTTTTTTTTAAACGTCATACCTCAAACGCGTCATATTACGTCACATGGGGGAGCAACTTTCTCTGACTCGTTCTCTGCCCAATCCGCGGTATTAGTTTGTAGTTGGTTTGAGCGGTTGTGTTTTAGTGAGCTGGTATTTTTTCGGTAGTTTTTCATTGCATTTCACCATTTGTAATCATGGTGAGCTGGAGTTTGTGCAGGTTGCACAAACTCCAGCCCGTCAGGACATCGAGTCCACAGTTTCCCTAACAGGAAAAGGACCGGAGTTAGCTTTCGTTGCTGGGTGCGTTGTGCGAGGTGCATCCACCTCCCTGCAGCACATACTCTCCACAGCTGAAGCCTATCAAGCAAAACGTTTATCAGGAAACCGTATTACATCTCTCTCCCCCCCCCTTCGCTCTCTCTCTCTCCCCTCCGGTACACGGCACCGTGAGACATAGTGTGGAGTTGCATTAGGTAACGCTGTGGTGGCTGTACTGCTCCAGCCGTCTCCTTTGTGTTTGTTTGTTTCCCCCTGTCTGTGTCTGTCTCCCGGCTCCCGGCTACAATCAGCTGTGCACCCTCCCTCCCGACTACACACCTGCTTTCCATCAAGCCTCTTACAACGGCATATCAACGGAGGCTCCACAACCTTTCTCCGCCAGATCGTTGTAAAACCACAGATGTATAACTTCAAGGCTACTTAGCGTTATAGCTATTTTCTCATACCTGGATGTTTTAGCGACGCAAGATACGGCTGATACTTGCGCATTAGTTTCTGTTATGGATCAGTATCAACAGTCCTGCCAGTAACGTTACTATATTATCAATGCTACGTTAGTTATAGCCTGATATATGATAGCTAACTTCACAATGTTGTGATGTGACGTTAGCTAACATTCTGTAGCTAACGCCGGTCACTCACCAAGATAGCTGCCCAGTTCTCCACTGGTTCTCCTCACACCACAGCTCCATTTCTCTCCCATGGCCGTTATTTCTTCTAATCCTTGGCTGCTCCTGGTCTCTTGGGCGCCTAGCAGGCTCATAATTATAATCATATGCATTCGAATATATATTTTCAACTTCTTCTGTGTCAAAACTAGCATTGTGATCCATGTTTATTCATACGTTAGACCGGCCGCTCTCCCCCATGTTACGTCACACGCGGGAGGTCACGTGGGAAGGCTTTTTGTATGCGGAAGTAAAAATGTCTTACACAAACGACGCCAGATGTCACTGTCGTGTATATTTCTGTATATTTTTTTGAAAATCTAGTGTATTCATCATTTTCCTACACATTTATTCACAGGTGTCTTTAACCTGCAAGTTGCTCTTTAACATCCTTTGGTGAGCTACAGTAAAGCTAACTTCATGTTCAACACAAAATCGTTAACGTGCATTACATTGACGATTTTAAACACAACTTAACTCTCTCTACTTGTAAGATAACGTTTAGTTAACTTACCTTTAAATAACAACATCATGTTTTTCAGTGGAAACACAAACTGCAGAAAACGTTAGCTGCTAACTGTTGTTAGCTAAGACAGCTAGCTCTTAAGGGAAGTAACATAGCCTCATGGCAAACTTAAGGGTAAGTTAACGTAACGTTGTAAGAAAGCAAATGGAACCTTCAAGAAAGCTTTTACTCTCTCTCCTTATCGAGCATTGTTGATTGTTCGAAACACGATCTCTCGAAGTGCTGCCCACAAATGGTCGGTTTCATCGACCCCGGGCTACCTGGTCCAGCAAAAGTATGCCTCATACGACGCACTTGTTTTGTTCATATACGCAACATTTTTTGGCCACAAAAACACCCCATAACCAGATGTTGAGACGGCCCCACATCCCCATACAACATAATGCTTGCCGATTATTCTTGGCGTCTTATTGCTGTGCATCCTTTGTCATAATATTTCGCCCTTCAATGCATTCAAACGGGACTAAGCTCAGCTGTGTTCTACTCATGACGTCACCGCCGGAAATGGCCGAAGTTGATGTTTCCGGCGCAACGAACGATTGTTACTAACTGACAACTTTTGTATGCTGTTATAATCATGATTTATTAAAAATACATCAATAATAAAGAAAAAACATATGGCACATTTCACAATACAAATGCAACCTCTATCATATACCAAGCCCACTAACAGGTGCTAATAGCATTTCGTAAGCTCTTTAAGATGTTTTATAAAAATCATGACATTTTAAACCCTGACTGTTTTTTATTTTATTTTCATCATCAGATTCTCAAAAATAATTTTCCTGATTCTCTCCTGTTTCCTTCTCTTCCAGCAGAACGTGGTCTGCAGGAGGTTCTATATGAACATAGGCTCAGTCTGAGGAGGAGATGTGAACGTGTGACTGAAGGAACTGATCAAAGTGAAACCCTCCTCAACAGCATCTTCACTGAGCTCTACATCACACAAGGCCTGAGTGAAGAGGTTAATACCCAACATGAGGTGAGGCAGCTGGAGACAGCCTCCAAGAAGGAGACCCTCCATGACACTCCAATCAAGTGCCAGGACATCTTTAAAGCCTTACCTGACCAACAGACTCTCATCAGATCGGTCCTGACCAACGGAGTCGCTGGAGTTGGAAAAACCTTCTCAGTGCAGAAGTTCACTCTGGACTGGGCCGAGGGTTTGGGAAACCAAGATGTCAGTCTGGTGATCCCGCTCTCCTTCAGGGAGCTGAACCTGATCAAAGGTGAGCAGTACAGTCTTCTCAGGCTGCTCCATGTTTTCCATCCAACCTTACAGAAGCTCACAGCAGAGCAGCTGGCTGTCTGCAAAGTGCTGCTCATCTTTGACGGCCTGGATGAAAGCAGACTTTCTCTGGACTTCAGAAACAATGAGGTTGTGTCTGATGTCTCTCAGCAGTCCTCAGTCAACGTGCTGCTGACAAACCTCATCAGGAGGAAGCTGCTTCCCTTGGCTCTCGTCTGGATAACTTCCAGACCTGCAGCGGCCAATCAGATCCCTCCTGAGTGTGTGGACAGGGTGACAGAAGTACGAGGCTTCACTGACGCCCAGAAGGAGGAGTACTTCAGGAGGAGATGGAGTGATGAAGACCTGTCCAGCAGAATCATCTCTCACATCAAGAGCTCCAGGAGCCTCCACATCATGTGTCTGATCCCAGTCTTCTGCTGGATCACTGCTGCAGTTCTGGACCACATGTGGACTACAGACCAGAGAGGAGAGCTGCCCCAGACCCTCACTGACATGTACTCACACTTCCTGCTGGTCCAGACCAAGAGGAAGAAGCAGAAGTATAAAGAGGGACATGAGACGAGTCCACAGCAGCTGACGGAGGCTGACAGGGAGCTTCTTCTGAAGCTGGGGAGGCTGGCGTTTGAACATCTGGAGAAAGGAGACATCATGTTCTACCAAGAAGACCTGCAGCGCTGTGGTCTTGGTGTCACCGAGGCCTTGGTGCACTCAGGAGTTTGTACAGAGATCTTCAAAAGAGAGAGAGTGATCTTCCAGAAAACAGTCTACTGCTTTGTTCATCTGAGCATTCAGGAGTTTCTGGCTGCAGTCTACATGTTGCACTGTTACACCAACAGAGACACAGAGGTACTGAAGGACTTCCTGCAGAGAGACTATAGCAACAGGTATAACAGAGATCAGGATTACCCATCCCTGGATGTCTTCCTAAAGGAAGCCATGGAGAAATCCCTCAGAAGTAAAAATGGCCACCTGGACCTGTTTGTCCGCTTTCTCCACGGCCTCTCTCTGGAGTCCAACCAGAGACTGTTAGGAGGCCTGCTAGGTCGCACAGACACGCGTTCAAAAATCATCCAGAGACGCTTAGGAGGCCTGCTAGGTCGCACAGACACGCGTTCAAAAATCATCCAGAGACGCTTAGGAGGCCTGCTGGGTCGCACAGACACGCGTTCAAAAATCATCCAGAAACGCTTAGGAGGCCTGCTAGGTCGCACAGACACGCGTTCAAAAATCATCCAGAGACGCTTAGGAGGCCTGCTGGGTCGCAAAGACAAGCGTCCAGGAATCATCCAGAGACGCTTAGGAGGCCTGCTGGGTCGCAAAGACAAGCGTCCAAAGATCATCCAGAGAGCCATCAGCAACCTGAAGAAGATGAAAAGTTATTCCTCTCCTGAGAGGAGCATCAACATCTTCCACTGTCTGACAGAGATGAAGGACCACTCAGTTCATCAGGAGATCACAGAGTTCCTGAAGTCAGAGAACAGATCAAAGAAGAAACTTTCTGTGATCCACTGCTCTGCTCTGGCCTACATGCTGCAGATGTCAGAGGAGGTTCTGGATGAGTTGGACCTGATGAAGTACAACACATCAGAGGAGGGACGAAGGAGACTGATTCCAGCTGTGAGGAACTGCAGGAAGGCCAAGTAAGTCCAGATGTGATTAACTTTATAAACTAATGTGGATCAGAAGTTTAGTTATTCAAATAAACACTTTAAAATGTTTGATGTAATAAACACTTTGAGAGTGAAATTAAATGAACCTAGTTATTCTATTTATTTATAATAATGTGACTTAAACGTTTTTTCTTCTCCTCATATTGAGTGATTGAGGCGACTTTAGAGGTTTTCTCACAGCAGCATGTAGTCACAACATACAGCAGTTTTTACAGTTATCAGTGAGTTAATTAATATATCATTACAGTTTCTCCAACATTAAATCATTAATCAATCAATTAAATCTGTTTTTACATCAATACTTAAGAGTTTAACCTAAGATTAGACAGTCTGACAATGAATATAAAGAACTCTATTATTAAATTAAACTGACATGACATGTCAAAAGTTGTTCCATCAAATTCAGTAAGTTAAATAAATGTTTCCTCTGTTTTTATACTAACACAAGTTGTAATATATGTGATATTATAGACTTTCTGGCTGTGGACTCTCAAAGACTGGATGTGAAGTCGTGGCCTCAGCTCTGAAGTCTGACCCCTCCCATCTGAGAGATCTGGACCTGAGTCACAACGCTCTGCAGGATTCAGGAGTGGAGCTGCTGAGTTCTGGACTAAAGAGTCCAAACTGCAGACTGGAGGCTCTCAGGTCAGTTCACTGACTGCAGTTCATACACATCTGTTTGTGTTTATCATTTTCAGAATTTGCCTGAAGAAATATGAATGCTTTTATTTATTTTTTGTATTTCCAAATGGAAATGGAATCCAAACTTTAAGAATAATAAAGATCAGAGAAGGCGAGACGGAGAGTGTTTGAGCTTCCACAGACTCACTCTGTGCTCCATGAGTCAGTGGAGATGCTGTCAGTACTGATGAGCTGTGAGGGAGATGAAGGAGTTGTTAAACATCTGATCAAAGTTAAAGTTCCAGGTTATCAATGGACTGTTTCTAAATCATCACTGACATTAAAAGCCTGTTTAACTCTAATCACATTATTAAACCTGGAGTTATTTCAAACAGGAACATTGTTTTCTAAGTTAGGTCATGTTTTCTTTATTCAGTCTGAGGGACTGCAGGTTGTCAGAGATCAGCTGTTCTGCTCTGGTCTCAGCTCTGAAGTCCAACCCCTCCCATCTGAGAGATCTGGACCTGAGTCACAACGATCTGAAGGATTCAGGAGTGGAGCTGCTGAGAGATCTTCTGGAGAGTCCAGACTGCAGACTGGAGACTCTCAGGTCAGTTCAGCATCTTTAGATCAAATCAAATCAAGTTTTATTTATATAGCACATTTATAAACGATTTTTGGTCGAGCCAAAGAGCTGTACATATAAAAAATAGCCTACAGTAGAGACACTTTACAGCTAATACAACAGCACAGTTTGTTCAGAATATCAGTATGAGAAAACAACACCCTCTGTCCTTAGACCCTCTGTCATTAGACCCTCTGTCCTTAGACCCTCTGTCCTTAGACCCTCACATCGTACAAGGAAACACTTCCAGAGAAAACTCACAGTTTAAAAGGGAACATGGAGAAACCTCAGGAAGAGCAACAGAGGAGGGATCCCTCTACCAGGACGGACAGACGTGCAATAGATGCCGTGTGGAAATCGAAGAGATAATACATTTACAACATAGGTAGATCCAGGGGCGGACTGGCCATTGGGAATAACGGGAGGTTTTTTTGCCTAAATCCTACCGGCCCACATTTGTAAGTGTTCCGGCCACTCCCTTTTTTCTTTTTTTTTCGGGGGGTTGGCAGGGAAACGGGGGGGTTGGCAGGGAAACGGGGTTCAGGGGGAGTGGCTGTACCCGTAGGATAGAAAAGGGGGAAGTGACGTCTGACTCAGAGGTCGCGCGGCTGTGGAGAAGAACGTGTTGCCCACATTCTGTTACTCAGTTTAGGCTAGTTAGCTAGCAGCTTTATTGTTTTGGGTGGAGTCACTTTTGCCTCCACTTGCTGTTCAAATAAATGTTGAAAGAAAAAGTCAATCTGTTTACAGTTCTGTTTCATATGGGTGTTGAGAGATGTATCCATAGATTTAGTCCCTAATTTTGCTCTCAAAGTGCACCAGATTGACGCATTTAACACCACCTGCCCACGCCCCCTGTTAAATTTTCTCACCCACATTGAGGATGCTTCCTACGCCCATGTTTTATTCCATGAGTCAAGTCAGGCAAATTGGGTCAAAATGTTTTTGCATCAATGATCTGTTAACATTAACATCACTAAATATATGCTGTAACTATTTTGTTCTAGGCAACTCAAGGGCTCAGGTAATGTGATTACTATATGAATAATGCTCCAAAATAACATTAAATGCATAGGGTTTTTTGTTAAGTAACATACTTTCGTCGCCGGCCGGCCGAAACATGCCGCGCATTAAGTGGGCCTGTCTGGCAATTTATCCCCGGGCCACTTTTTCCTCCCAGTCCGCCCCTGGGTAGACCGAATGTTAGGAAATGCATGTGTCTGTAATAAGAAGATGAATCTACGAAGATGTCAACTACAATACTGTGGGAGCCATCAGGGAAGCAGCATGACGAGGCCCAGGCAGGACCGCAGAGACAGGTTTAGCCACGACCCGAAGTCCACGACTTAATCCAGAACTCAGGATAGAGCAGCGGTTTTCAAAGTGTGAGGCGCGCCTCCCCTGGAGGGCGCCAGAGAGCTTCAGGGGAGGCGCAGCGTGAGACACAAAAGAACGAGAAAAAGACGAGTAAAGTGACACTTGCCCACTTGTGGCTGTCTGTGGAGACCAAGTTCCCCCACCTCGCCAACAAGGCTGTAAAAGTGCTCATTCCCTCCACCTACACCTACCTGTGTGAGTGCTCATTCCCTTCACCTCCACCTACCTGTGTGAGTGCTCATTCCCTTCACCTCCACCTACCTGTGTGAGTGCTCATTCCCTTCACCTCCACCTACCTGTGTGAGTGCTCATTCCCTTCACCTCCACCTACCTGTGTGAGTGCTCATTCCCTTCACCTCCACCTACCTGTGTGAGTGCTCATTCCCTTCCCCTCCACCTACCTGTGTGAGTGCTCATTCCCTTCCCCTCCACCTACCTGTGTGAGTGCTCATTCCCTTCACCTCCACCTACCTGTGTGAGTGCTCATTCCCTTCACCTCCACCTACCTGTGTGAGTGCAGGTTTTCCACATTGACTTTGATCAGAAGCAAGTACCGGTCAAGGCTGCAGCCAGAGGATGATCTGCGTTTATTCCTCTGTGCATCAAAGACGCAGACTCATTGTTCCCACTAAAGTAGGGGTGAGTGTAATAAGGAGGCAAAGTTGACGTTCAGTGTGTTGCAGGGAGCATATAAGGATTTATCCACCATGTTGAAAATGTTAAAAAAAAAAATGTCTTGAGAACACGGCGTGCGGAAATATACGGGTGGTGCTGCAGCTAGATGTGCCTGTCCTCTGTGAGAAGGTGTCGGCGACTGACATGCAAGGAAGAACGGCTGTCCACAGGATGTTCCAACTTTAACAACTGTATTAACTTCCAGGTTAGTGAATTGAACATGCAATTGTAATTGGGTGGGTGGTATATTTTCATGCACGGACACACATGTTCCACAACACACAAACTGAACAACACTCAATTTCCCGATCGCTACCAGTGTCCTTGCGATCTTGTTATAATAACAAGTGCACGTTACTGATGCAATATGGTTGAGACCATTCGGGCTTATTCTAGAGGGGTGCAAGGAATAGTCCAAGTAGTGGGGGAGTTTTATACAATATGTTTAAAACATAAAAATAAAAAGGTTTTAAAAAGTTGTTGTTTAATGTTTTAAGGAGGTGACGCTACTCAGCCAATCAAATCGGTGAAGTCAGCAAGATAGATTCAAACACACACACACACACACACACACACACACACACACACACACACACACACACACACACACACACACACACACACACACACACACACACACACACACACACACACACACACACACAGAGACGAGACAAGAGGAGAGAAGCAGTCAGAGTAATTTCAAATGGCGGAAGGTAGACAGCGAAAACAGAGCATTTAATTACATTTTCTCTGACTGGACCTCTTTGAAATGCAATTGAATACCCCTGCATTATAGCAACAACAACAATAATAATAATAATAACAGCAATAATAATTGGGAGGGGGGGCGCGGCTGTTCTTATGTTCTCTGAGGGGAGGCTCACCTACCCACACTTTGAAAATCCCTGGGATAGAGGATCCAAGACACAGGACCACAGCAAGAAGATCAGCCTCGACTCCGGATCCCGGCGTAGATATAGACAAAAAAAAAGAAGGGGGTAGGCTGGGTTAATCGGAACAAGTGAATACACAGACAGAAGGAAGAACAAGCCCTCTCTTCGGATAGGTTGAGGGAAAAGGGAAGCAAGTAAGAGAGTAAGAAACATAGGTGGAGAGTAGGGGTGCAACAACTAATCGAATTAGTTGCCAACTAATTCAGTCGTCGATTCGTTGGTGACGTCATCACGTGTGTTTTACGCGCCGTTAAGCTCCAAAGTTATTGGTCTTTTTATCGGTAAAGGAGACATTTAAAAAATATATGTCGGAGTCTTAGTGTCGCCAACTCGTTTCTAATAAGCAAAAAGACAAACAAATGCGTCTCTGATGTATTTTCGATCAGACGAGATCTCTCTCCCCCGCCTGCTTGCGAGGGGGCGGGGCAGTTTACACACACTCGGCTGCTACCTGCAGCAACACACGGAGGAGATGGCGGAGGGAACGCGCTCTGAGGTGTGGTTAAACTTTACCCGTCTCCATGTGGACAATCCTCGTTACCTAAAGTGCAATAAGAGTTTAGCATGTGAGGGCGGTAACACGAGCAATTTGTCTAAACATTTAGCAAAAGTGCACCACATTCAGACGGAGGAATGCACCGGGTTCCACTGTCTTTCGAGTAGCTCTGTAGCCCCATCCACGAGTAACGTTTCCACGTCAGGTGTTATGTATGCTAGCAGCAACACACGGAGTTAACTACATTATACAAACATGGGTTAATGATTAGATGTAACTGAGTTACTCTTCTTTATTTTGTTAAAATTTCAGCTATTCTGTTTACAGTTCTGTTATCACATTATTTAATACCATTTGTTAAAACATTGTTGTTTCTTTTGATGTGAAATATTATTTATTTAATTTAAATAAAAAGCAATGTTAGTTTTGTTCAAAATGTGTTTAGTTAATTTAATAATGTATGTATTTTTGAATCAAGTATTCATCTTTATTGTCTTCATTGTTAGTTTCCACATGCCTAAAACAACCTCAAACTAAATCTAAAAGTTGATGGCTAAATAAGAGCGTTTGAGAAATTGTGCAAGGCACACAGTAACAGTCCGAATAGATTAATCGATTATCAAATTAGTCGTTTGTTGCAGCCCTAGTGGAGAGGCACACGCAGGGAACAAGGTCCCCACTGGAGCCTTAGTTGGAATTGGTGAGAGGTAAGGAGGTACGCTGTGAATACGGTCATAACACTCCCCGGCCGGTCTAAGCCGCTCTGCCTAATACCCTGTTTCCCTCTAATAAAACCTTGAAAGGTCAGAGAGGGAAAAGGTTTTGGATAAAGAGAAAATAGAAAAAATAGATTACAGGAGTAGAGAGTATGAGAAGTAGAGAGAGAAAATATTTAGAAGAATGAGTAGTAGTAATAACCTTAGTTTTAAATATAAGATCCAAGTTTTTAGGATTTAAGTGAAAGAGCAAGAACCAAAATGTAGGTGAAGAGGCACAGCGTGTTTACATCAACGTCTTATTAGATTATTTTATCAGCTATAAGCTTTATCAAAAAGGAAGGTCGTAAGCGTACTCTTAAAACGGATAGGCTGTCGGCCGCCAGAACACAAACTGGAAGCTAATTCCACAAAAGTGGAGCTTGATAAGAAAAGGCTAGAAGGCCAGAGAGAAAAAGTGAGTCTTTAGTGTTGATTTAAAAACCCCTAGGGTCTGGGCCGACCTCACATGGAGGGGCAGAGTGTTCCAGAGCCTGGGGCCAGCTGCTGCGAAGGCTCGGTACCCTCGGGTTTTGAGCCCGGTCCTGGGCACTACCAGCAGCAGCTGGTCAGCCGACTTTAAGGCTCTGGCTGGGGTGTAGCGATGGAGGAGTTCTGCTATATAGGCCGGAGCCAGCCCATTTAGGGCTTTAAAAACAAATAAAAGGATTTTAAAATCTATTCTGAACCGAACTGGAAGCCAGTGCAATGAAGCCAGAATTGGGGTGATATGGTCACGCTTTTTATGACCAGTTAGAAGACGTGCAGCTGCGTTCTGAACTAGCTGCAGGCGTCTAATTGAGGCCTGGTCCATACCCACATACAGAGCGTTGCAGTAATCCAGTCTAGAGGTAACAAAGGCGTTAATAACCCTTTCCAGGTCTTTAAAAGATAAAAACGACTTGGTCTTAGCCAATAGTCGTACTTAAAAAAAGCAGGTCTTGAATACGCTGCTGACCTGCTTATCAAATTTAAAAGTGCTATTGAGGGTCACTCCAAGTGACAGAGGGGAGGATGTTTTTATCGAGGGAGCCCAGAATATCAACCGGAGAGGCTGGAGGTCGGGGTCCAAAAAAGATGACATCGGTCTTGCTCTCGTTGAGGTTGAGGAAGTTTTGGCTCAGCCAGGATCTCTGATCTCTGTTAAGCAGTTGTGATGGAAATTATGGTACTAAAGCTTAATACAGTGTAAACCTAATGAAATGTAAACTGCTGTATTCTGCAAATGTCATGTCAACGGTTTGACTGATTAGGTCAAATCCCCGGAGTGACCTTTGAATGTGTGTGAGTGATCAACAGATGGTTTTGCAAGGGGGTTTTATGACACTACAGGAAGGATGAGGGGAAGGAAGTTAGGATAAGGTGTTATCTGTATCCCTTTTGCTCTGTGTAGGGTGTGAGTTTTGCATACAGTGCCAGGGGGTCTCAGCTGGCTTCCCAGAATGTTGTTGTAATGTAAATCTGCTTTGATGTCCTCCTATAAAGGAGAGACTTTCACTCAGAACAGTATGTGCTCTTTGAAGGAGACGTCATACTTGCAAGTATAAAAGATCCTTATTGCTTTTAATATGAATAATGTGTTGCTGTACATTTGTTACCTTACTGATTATTCTCTCTAGACCACAGCAGATTTTAAAGCTGCTACGACACAGTCCATCAACTGCTGTAGTGAGTTGACATTTTGATTGAGAGGCAAATAGATCTGTACATCATCAGCGTAACAATAGAAGGGGATATTGTGTTTTGTGAGAATTGAACCTAGTATGTACAGTAGAAAAAGGATGGAGCCCAGAATCGAGCCTTGGGGAACCCCACAGGTTAGAGGGGCTTTAGCAGAGAAGCTACGGTCTGTCAGGTAGGACCTGAACCATGCAAGGGCAGAGCCTGTGATGCCTGCGGACTGTTCGAGCCGTGACAACAGGATGCTATGGTCCACAGTGTCAAAGGCAACTGTCAGGTCCAACAGCACCAGGATAGCTGAGCTACCTGAGTCGGCGGCTAGGAGCAGATCATTAAAAACTCTTAAAAGGGCTGTTTCAGTGCTGTGCATGGGTTTGAAGCCAGACTGAAACTTTTCATGGATTCCATGCGTGGTTAAAAAACGATTGCAGCTGGACGTAGACTACTCGCTGCAGGGCTTTAGATAAAAAAGGTAGCTGGGAGATGGGCCTAAAATTTGCGAGAATGGAAGGGTCGAGATTTTTCTTTTTAAGTAGTGGCTTTACCACGGCATGTTTGAAGGCAGCTGGGACACATCCTGAGCTAAGAGAGGTGTTTACAAGTAATAAAATACTTGCTCCAACTGATTCGAAAACATCTCTGAGAAGGCGAGAGGGTATGCTATCTGAGGTGCAGTTTGTCTGCCGCAGGTGCTTGACCACATCCGAGAGAGAGGAGAGGGGTACAGGCTCAAAGTGGTCGAGGACAGCAGGGCACAGAAAAGGAGCAGGATCTGGGGTAGCACTAGTGTGGGCTAGCCTAAGAGCAGATACTTTTTCGATAAAAAATGTAAGAAATGTATCGAAGAGGGTAGTCGATGGCACAATTGGAGAAACATCACAGGGATTAATGATCGAGTTGAGGAAAAAGAACCTGAGGTTTTTGGAGATTAACAGAGAAATGGGCTCTGTTTTGGCTGCTTTGACTGCCGTCTGGTAGTCTGAAAGGCAAGCACGAAGGATTTCTAAGGAGACATGGAGTTGATCCTTTTTCCATTTTCTCTCTGCACGCCTGCAGGTGCTTCTAAGAGCGCGAGTACATTCATTGAGCCACGGCTCTGAGAGAACTTTGGTGCGTCTAAGCGTAAAAGGAGCAACGGAATCCAGTATTAGTGTACATGTCGAGTCAAACATGGAGATAAGCTCATCAGCACTAAGAGCACAGTTCATCTCTAATTTACAGATCGGAGAAGTATTAAAAACATCTGAAAACTGTGAGGCAGTCAAGGAGTTAATTGAACGCAGACAACGCGCAGAGGCACGTGATTGGTAGGTTTGGGCGGCAGTATAAACTCCAGTGAGGGTCTGAGGTGGAGGAGAGCTTGGCGATCATAGACGAGCAGAGCAGAGACATTTTGACATACATAGAATAAAAGCAGGATAGCTAAAGGCAGAGAGCTGAGGGAGCGGCATGCCGACACAGGCGCCATCTTGAAATCCGCCTGAATCTGTTTTTTTATCGAAA
>NC_136905.1:2766068-2817869 GCF_949606895.1 Notothenia rossii
GAGGCCCTTTCGGCTTTTGGCCGAAAGGGCCTTTTTTTTCATTTGTAAATAGTTACATTCATGTGGATTTATCCAGTTTGCACATTTGTAAGCATGCACTTATAGGTTGACATAATCATGTCTTTTTCCATAATCAGGTAGCTGAACAACATTGGTAAAAAAAATGTATACAATATATATATATATATTTTTCTATTAATCATTTTCGGCATTCGGTTTTCGGCCAACTGTTTCCTATTTTCGGTTTCGGCCAAGAATTTCCCATTCGGTGCACCCCTAATTAAAACAGTAAAAAAACGTTCAGTTTCCTTTTGCTTTTTGTGTCTCTGTTCACCAAAACATACCCATCTGTGATGGAAAAAGAAAGTAATCCAAAAGTTAGACCCTCCAGAAAAACGCGGGCAAAATTCCTTGATTGTGCGATTAAACATGCGGGGTTTTATGTGATTTTATGCGGTGAAACTGCGGGAAGTTGCGAAATATGCGGGAACAAATTATCGATTTTTAAAAAAATATTGGGCTGTCTTATTTATTCTCTCTCACACACAACCTGCCACTAACGTTAAACCCCTTTACTATTCAATTAAACACATTCAATGTTTATTTATTGTAAAAGCAATTGGGCGGGCGGGCACACGGGCACGGGCACGGGCACACACACACACACACACACACACACACACACACACACACACACACACACACACACACACACACACACACACACACACACACACACACACACACACACACACACACACACACACACACACACACACACACACACACACACACACACACACACACACACACACACACACACACACACACACACACACACACACACACACACACACACACACACCTCATTCTGTTTTCATTTACTCGTTCGTTATCTGACCAGCTTCAATCTTGTAGCTACTCACTTCGTTTCTTGTAGCCCTCTAAAGGGTTTTGGAGGTTGATGCCTCGGTGAACGTGAGTTGTTTGGCTTTCTTGTCCGCAGCAGCAGAAAGCCTTTTCGAATGTTTGAATGAATCAAAGTGGGTCGTCACCATCGATTTTCTCTTATGCTCCAACACACAGTTGCACGGGGTGCAGAATAGTCTCCCCCCACTTCTTGCCCGGTCTTTAGTAAAAATGTTCGTCGGTAAATGAGATGGATTAGATTTTTTCATCTTGGTGTTTTCTCTATCGTGTGAGCTCCACACGTTCACTCTATACAGTGTTGTTTACATTCTGTGATGCGCGAGCTGATGACGTCAAGACGAGTTAACTTTTTTTCTTCTCAACTTTGTGTGGAAAAATGCGGGGATTATGCGGCCTTTTGATAAATGTGCGGCCTATTAGAAATCTGCGCCATTTTGCTGATTATGCGGTAAATTCTGCGTTTTTCTGGAGGGTCTAAAAAGTGATCTAAAAGTAATCTGAATACGTTACTTTTTTAACACACGTAACTGTAACTGTATTCGGATTACTTTCAGAGCCATGTATTCATTAATCAGTAACTGATGACATTTACAAAGTAACCCTCCCAACCCCATACGTCACCAATAATGTGTAAAATATGTGGAACATGTTGAAGTCCGTATGAAGTCTCCATCAGACGGAAAATAATAGGTCGAGACAGTCTGTTAAACTCCAGTCTGTGGCCGTGTCTCAATTCAGGGGCTGCATCCTTCGGGGGCTGCATTCGTAGACCGCATGCGTCACTTCCGCCGAAAGAAGGCTGTCCCAATTTTTTAAAAAGACGAGACTCCTGTCACGTGACTGGGGGCAGATGACAGCGCTGACAAGCTGTGTTTTATGGCAGCGAGACTCTACAATACTAATTGTGGGCTTAACATGTTTATTCGGCCACAACAGAAAAAAGAGACTTTCGCTCTCTCAAGAGGGGCAGATCAGCCAAAAAGTTCAAAAGCACTCCGTAGGCTAGACCGTCTCATTTCGTAGGCCGCTCGGTCCAGCCTATGTGGGCTGGGTCCTCCGTGGAACGCGTAGGCTGCGCCCTCCGAAGGGTGAATTGAGACACGGCCAGTTTGTTTGTGTTTGAGTTGACGACGTTATGAAACACCTGTGTGTGAGCCCAGAGATCGAAGGTTACCATGGAGATGTACAGTAATCAGTCAGAGGAGAGCCTTTCCATTGATCTGAATGAGAAATAAACCTCTTACATTTCTAACTATAGTTTAAAAATGGTATCTGCTATCGGTCAAATGTCAATGCGTGGAGCATGTCAGGACCCTGAGGAGCTTCTGAGTCTGCTTTTTTTGTACTTTCGGTTCAATAATGTGGCCTTTTTGGCAGATTTACTAAAGGTATGCGGCTGTTGCTGTGAGGAAAGATCAGGCTGAATTTATAATGGGCCTTAATGGAGACACGTTGAAAGTTATCACTGGCGTTAGTGTCACTTAATGCCCTCAAGACGCATTTTGTTTAATTTATGCTTGATTTGTTTTTGTTTCTCAACGTAGGAGAGGTTTTCCTACTTTTTTCATGAAAAATGATGTCCAAGGAGTTTAGGGCTTGGGAATTAAGGCAGGTTTAAAAAAAAGAAATGTTAGGCAAATTTCAAGCTCTGCTCCACTCTATCCGTGACATCGCGCACTCTAGCCTTAATGAGCTGCGCAATACACACTAATGTTAAAATCTGAAGAAGGCCTCTTTACCAAGCTCCAAACTAAGTTAAATATCTCAAAAAGTGTAAAGCTATCAAAGATCTGAATACAATTTCAATAGCTGAATGTCTTGTGATCATTTTAAAGTTGGAAAGAAGTCTCTAGCTGAAATTATGTGAAAGGAGTAGCATTTGGCGCACAGTGTAGGTAAAAGAGGATTTGAAGGGTCCTCCCATTGAGTCACATATTAAAAAAATAGTTTAAAAAGCTGGATATTTAAAAAAGTATAAAATATTTTGAAAAAGTTGAAGGTTTCCCATCATGTGCTTAAAAGGAGTACTGTAAAAAGCATTCGCACTAACAAATGAAGGACTTTAGAGGTTTTCTCACAGCAGTATGTGATTACAACATACAGCAGTATTTACAGTTATCAGTGAAAGCAGTCAAGTTATTAGTGCCACTATAGTTCTTCCAATCTTTAATCATCTTCTTCTTATTTCACCAAATAGTTTGGCTCTCAATAACTTCAGCATACTTTCAGCTACAGAAACCATTGAAATATCAAACTATTCAGCCTTTTCACATGATGGGAAACTTTCAACTGTTTCAAAATTCGTTATACTTTTTGAAATATTCAGCTTTTTTAACTCTTTTTTTTTAACGTGGAACTCAATGGGAGGAACCTTAAATTCCTCTTTTACCTACACCTTGCACCAAATGCTACTCCTTCCACATACTTTCAGCTAGAGATTTCATTCCAACTTTCAAATGATCACAAGACATTCAGCTATTAAAATCCCATTGCCATGGCAACACAATGCTCTCCATGAAACACGGTTTTCTCACAACTTCAGTGAAAATGCTCGAAATGGCCCAAAACTTCACAGGTTTGGTAACGATGCAGCCATCAACACATCTAAGTGTATTTTGGGATTTCATCAAATGCCGTTGCCATGGTGACAGATCACCCGCCATCAAGTTAGTTCAAAAGTTTGCAGTTAAAATATTCTGATGCTTTTCAAAGCGTTTTTACTTTATTTTCTCTTCTTAATGCAAATGAATTCACTACTACTTACATCTAATATCTAACTCCTTCAGCCTACTTTGAGCTGCAGAAACCATTCAACTATTACATTATTCAGCTATTTCAGGACACTGAGGCTATACATTTGATTGTTTATACCTTTTTTAAACCTTTTCTTTTAAGCTTCTTCACTATTTTTCCTACACTTCCAGTTTAACGTTTCACTTTCAAGTTTTCAACAAAGTCATTGCAATGCATTTGAGCGATTTTGATTAAAATCATTTCACTTTTCTGCATTTCTCCGCTAAGTTCAGCAACACACTTACTTGGTTTTGTAGCTAAAAGCAGCTACAGAGACCATTCAACTCATAACATATTCAGCTTTGTCTACATTTTCAGCTAAATTCAGCAACAAATGTACACAGTTTACAACATTCACACACTTTTTTAGCAGGAAATGCATTTTCTAGTTAATATATCATTGCAGTTTCCTCACCATTAATTCAGATCTGTTTTTACCACAATGCTTAAGAGTTTAAAATAATGTCTGACAGGCTGACAATGAATATACAGGCTGACAATGAATATAGAGAACTCTATTATTAAAAGGTCCTATCATATGCTTTTCTGGTTATCACCCGTCCCCTTGTGTGTTATGAAGGTTTCTCTGCATGTAAACGGTCTGCAGAGTCACAAACCCTCAAAGTACACCCTGTAGGGAGTAAAACTCTAACACAGAGAAGACCTGTCGATGCTGCCCCAGAACGCCTCGTTGGAGACTTTTCTTTTTCCATTTTTTTCTTCCGGGGCATATTGACGTCACTACGTCCAAATGGACCAATTAGTCCAAATGGACCAATCCGCGAGCAACCAGGAAATGACAGCAGTAATCCACCTCACACTGTCTGCTCCTCGAGCCTCAAAAGGGCGGAGCAGCGAGCCCCGCAACTTCCCGCCAACACGGCACCCAGACCCCACGCAGCATTCTCCTCTGTTTGTCATTTTCTGGTTGCCAACGCCATTGTAACACATAATCACTGATGTTCCGCTGTAACGGTGGTGGACTCATCAGAACAGAGTGGGCGAGCTGACCAATCAGAGCACACTGGGCTCATAGGGAGGGGGGGGGGGACAGGAGCTCCAACAAGCCGTGTAGGACAGAGAGTGAATACACATACTATACAGAGATGCTGTATGAGAAACCAACGTGAGTTTGGAACATTGAACAATGTAAATCTATTCTAGTAGACCTCAACAATGGAATTATGATTACTAGAAATGGCCATGACCTGGGACCTTTAAATTAAATTGACATTTTCTATGTTAAAAGCTGTTCCATCAAATTCAGTAAGTTAATTAAATGTTTCCTCTGTTTTTATACTAACACAAGTTGTACTATATGTGTCATTATAGACTTTCTGGCTGTAAACTCTTGACTGGATGTGAAGTCGTGGCCTCAGCTCTGAAGTCTGACCCCTCCCATCTGAGAGATCTGGACCTGAGTCACAACGCTCTGCAGGATTCAGGAGTGGAGCTGCTGAGTTCTGGACTAAAGAGTCCAAACTGCAGACTGGAGGCTCTCAGGTCAGTTCACTGACTGCAGTCCATACAGATCTGTTTGTGTTTAATATTTTCTGAATTTGCCTGAACTTCAAGAATAATAAAGATCAGAGAAGGCGAGACGGAGAGTGTTTGAGCTTCCACAGACTCACTCTGTGCTCCATGAGTCAGTGGAGATGCTGTCAGTACTGATGAGCTGTGAGGGAGATGAAGGAGTTGTTAAACATCTGATGAGAGAAACTGCTGCAGAGAGTTCCAGATGATCAGTGATTTGTTTTCTACATCATTGCTGACGTTAAAACCCTGTTTAACTCTGAACAGATTCTTAAACCTGGAGTTATTTCAAACAGGAACATTGTTTTAGAAGTTACATCATGTTTTCTTTATTTAGATTGAGGGCCTGCAGTTTGTCAGAGATCAGCTGTTCTGCTCTGATCTCAGCTCTGAAGTCCAACCCCTCCCATCTGAGAGTTCTGAACCTGAGAGACAACGATCTGAAGGATTCAGGAGTGGAGCTGCTGAGAGATCTTCTGGAGAGTCCAGACTGCAGACTGGAGGCTCTCAGGTCAGTTCACTGACTCTCTGTTACAGCTGGAGATCTCATGTGTTTCATTACAGTTGAACCTAATGCTTGTACTCCATTTATTTATATTTGTCGTTGTGAGGGTTTTCCTGCTCACCTAGTTAAAAAGGACGGAGAGGAAGGCTTGCGCCCCAAGCCTATTTTTCAGGCCTCAGGCTTGAAAATGACATGCCCAGAATGAATGACTATATCTTCACTTCTAAAAGGGGAAAATGAATTTAAAAAAACCCCGTAATTTCAGTTTATTCCACTAGATGGCGCAATTGACCACTCGGCAACCCGGCAGGATCTAAGAACCGCATACGTCACCCTTAGAATGGAGGGGGTCGAGATTAACCTGAGCAATCATGGCGAGTACAGCGAATACAAGTTGTAACAAGTAGTAGCGCTGAGCAAAGCGACTAAAACGCGACCACACACTTATAAGAACACTTATATAAAGTCAGGCAACACTAACCAGGCTTAGTGGGATTCTGTTTATTTGACCTTACTTTAATGACCATCCGTTCACCGTTATTGACCATTGTGAAGAGGCAGATGTTTTCCTGTTGTTTTGTATTATTGCAGCTATCGGATGGAATCAATACATGGACTACATGTGGCCATCACAAGTAAAATCATAACGAAAACTACGCCGGTAAAATATGCCGGTTTATGCCACAATATGATATCAACAAGTAGTCAATTGATATATTCTGATTAGCTTTGGTTGCTATGCTAACATCACCTGTAGAATGCCAGAGAAACAGCGTTGTGATGCCAAACAGCGTCAATTCAGGCTGACACACATTCACTGATGGGGACGGGGGATATTTCTCAGCTGCTTGTGTGACAGTCGGAGAGTGAATACTTAGTCAACGGGAGTTAACGGGAGAATAATCTCCGGTGGACTAGCCGCGCTCCAGCGGGCGGTAATGCCACTGAAACACATTAATAAACAATGCACCTTGGCACTCTGGAGAAAGGTATAAGGCTGGAGAAGTAGTTCTTTAATTTAATCTGGTTTCGTATGATTAAAAACTACCCGACGCAGTCCTCTATTGATGTTGTAGCGGTGTTGGAGAAAATCAGCGACGAAATTCGAAGGCACGTAAACGGTTAAGTCATGACGCAAAGGATGATGCAATAATTCACCTTTGAACCCGCATTTAACAATGAGTGGACCAAAGAAAAGAAAAGTTGACAATGAGTGCAGAGTGAAGTGCGCTGCTCGACTGCGCACCGCGTCTCAGCTGCTCCGTCCGTCTTGTGTTTTGTTTTGTTTTTGTTTGTTTGTTTTTTGGGCTAATTATTGTCTAACGTTATTTGTCTGTATGACACATCATTTTTGAGAGAACATGCTTTTGATCCTGTGGATTACTTTTGCTTTCTGCGGACCATGTCTGGCCATACAACTTTTCAAAACACAGCTGAGCCACAACACGAACAGGTACGGCGAGGAGCCCCGGCCTCTACGCTGCTACAGCCGCGAGGCTATGCTGGAGCAACAATGCGATCGGCCTCCTATGAATACACCAAGCAACCTGTGTTCTTCGTTATTGGATGACATCCCTCGGGAGCTGCTTAGACACATCAGGAAAAAGAGACGAGGAAGGGGGGGAGGCGTTCAGAATCGCCTACGGCGGAGATTCAGCCGGCCACCACTTACATCCATCATTCTCACAAACCTGCGCTCATTGAGCAACAAAGTGGACACACTAAGGACATACACAAGGTACTGTCATGAATTTCTCGAGGCCTCTTTATTATGTTTCACGGAAAGTTGGCTACAATCTACGATGCCTGAATCTCTCTTTGAAGTACCCGGATTCACCCTTGTTCGAGCAGACAGGGATGCGAACTCGGGGAAACCAGAGGAGGCGGTATTTGTGTGTATATCAATGATCTGTGGTGCCGATCATACTCAGCAAAATGTAAAACCTGTGATCCCAACGTAGAAATTCTTGGCATGACGTTAAGACCCTTTTATCTGCCTAGAGAATTCGGGTGTATTTTACTGTTTGTTGTTTACGTGCCTCCCAGCGGCAGAGCGTCACTGGCGGCCGGCTCCATCGCTGACTGTGTTCACGAGCTACAACTCAGCCACCCCGATGCACCGGCAATAGTGCTCGGGGACATGAAGCAATGTCGCCTAGAGACTGTGTTACCTGGGTTCCAACAGTATGTTAAGGATCACACCAGAAAAGACAATATCCTGGACAGATGTTTCGTAAATGTTAAAGGAGCCTATCTGACTAAATGTAGACCACCAAAACTGAACTCTGATCATAATGTTGTAAATATGATACCAGTGTATAAGACCAAACTGAAGAGAAGTAAACCGGAAAACAAAGTAATAAGGACATGGACCTATTGTGACGAACAATGAATTTTGTTTTGCTAACGAACTAAACACGTTCTTTACCCGTTTTGAGTCACTGGATAATTCTGCAAAGTGCACTGAAATGCTGGAAACCATAATACCTGCTTCCTCTGACAAAATTACCATCAGTGTCGAAGAGGTCAGAAAAACATTTCAGTGCACCAACACCAAGAAAGCGGCTGGGCCAGATGGGTGCAGCAGCTTTCTGCTGAAGAACTTTGCTACTGAGCTGGCTCCAGTGAGGCAACCCATCTTTCAGGCTTCTATGGACACGCACACCATCCCTCGGTCATGGAAAACTTCACACATCAAACCGATGCCCAAAAAAACATAAGGACTACAGACCAATAGCCCTCACCTCAGTGATTATGAAATCACTAGAAAGAATTCGGCTTCGATTTCTTATCCGTACAAGACAAACTGGATCCATCCCAATTTGCCTATAAACAAGGGTGCGGTACGGAAGATGCTGTGGCCACTCTGGTTCACATCATCACTAAACATTTAGATAAACGCAACACCTATGCAAGAGCCCTCTTCCTAGACCTCTCATCAGCATTCAACACAATACAAGCAGACATCTTGGTGTCAAAAATGGCCAAAATGGAAGTAAATCCATACCTGATTTACTGGTATGCTGCTTTCCTCACTAGTAGAGAGCAACTTGTGAAGGTTAACAAAACCCTGTCATCTGCCATCACAACCAATGTAGCCCCCCCCCCCAGGGCTGCGTGAGTTCAGCTGTGCTCTTTACTCTCTACACTGAGGATTGTCGTACCAACACACCAAATCAAGTCATCATTAAGTACTCTGATGATACTGCAGTAATATCTCTGCTCAGTAACACAGGCGACCCTGAGCTGCACCAACAGGCTGTCCATCAGGTGGTGGAGTGGACTGATAACAATGCTCTTGAGATCAACACCAAGAAAACTGAGGAAATCCTTTTTGGCTCACCATCTGACTCCCATAAAGTCCCCATTATCATCCATACAGATGAAATGAAGCAGGGAGTTTCCTACAAACACTTGGGTGTAATGATTGACCGTCTGCTGTCATGGAAGGATCTCATTGAATATCTGAGCAAAAGGACAAAACAAAGAATTTATTTTCTCCGCTGTCTTAGGTCTTTTGGGGCGAGCAGAGAAATTCTTCTGTTGTTCTTTACATCTGTGATCATGTCTATTCTGCAGTACTGCAATACTACCTGGTACAAATGTTTGTCAGCAGCTTTAAAATCAAAACTGCTCCACCTGTTAAAAATCTGCTCAAAGATTGTTGGTCGTCAGAGACTCTATGACTCAGCCTATCATAACAACCTAGTGAGGCTGTCCAACAACATCATCTCTGATGTTCTGAACAGTGAATATGAACTGTTACCATCTAATCGGAGATACAGGGTCCCACCATTCAATAAAGTCAGACTGAAGCACTCCTTCGTGCATCAGTCAATCCTCACAGTAAACACAGAGCTGATCCCAGATCAGATGCACGCTGAAGGTTCTTTGAGCAGCTCTTCTCTCACTGATTGTGCTGTTATGTTAAATGTTTGTTGTTTGTGTTTCATGTATTGTGTCTGGATATTTGTCTGTTGATGTTGGAAATGGAGCTGCTGTGACGCAAGTTACATTTCAGACTTGATCTGACCAATAAAGTAATATCGTATCGTATAGAGTGTTTAAAGAGGAGTGGAGAGCGAAATATTTTTTCACCGAAGTGCGATCAAAGGCTGTATGTCTGTATTTGCCAAGAAACCGTTGCGGTATTCAAGGAATACAATATCAGCCGCCACTTTTCCACCAAGCATGCTAACTATGCTAGCAAACAGTCAACGCAAGAACGGGCGGCTACTACTCAGAGGTTGGCAGCCAATTTAAAGACTCAGCAAAATATTTTTCTCCAACAAACTTCTATTCAAGAGTCAAGCACCAAGGCAAGTTATTTGCTAGCATTCAAATTAGCAAAGGCCAGCAAACCTTTCTCCGAAGGGGAGTTTTTGAAAGAATGCATGGTAGAGACAGCAGGTCTCTTGTCCAGAGAGCAAAAACAAATTTGAAAAAATGACTTTATCACACAGGACAGTGACTCGCCGTGTATAACTAATTGATGAAGATTTGGCCAGCGAGTTAAACAAAACAGCTGAGTCATTTAACTTATATTCGTTAGCACTGGACGAAAGTACCGACGTAAAAGACACCGCTCAGCTCTTAATTTTTATCCGAGGGATTAATGACAATTTTGAGATAACGGAGGAGTTTTTGACCATGGAATCTCTAAAGGGGACAACACGAGGAGAGGACTTGTATGACAGTGTGTCTGGTGTCATCGAGAGGCTGAAGCTACCTTGGAGTAAACTTGCCAATGTCACCACAGATGGATCGCCAAACTTAACAGGAAAAAAAGTTGGGCTGCTGAAAAGAATCCAGGATAAGGTGAAAGAGGAAAACCCTGAGCTGGATGTCATTTTCCTGCACTGCATAATCCATCAGGAAGCCCTGTGTAAATCTGTATTGCAACTTGATCATGTTGTGAAGCCAGTCGTAAAACTCGTTAACTGTATACGAGCGAGGGGACTTCAGCATCGTCAATTTATTAAGTTCCTTGAGGAAACGGATGCTGATCACCAGGACTTGCTTTATCACTCTCATGTCCGCTGGTTAAGTTTGGGGAAAGTATGTCGACGAGTGTGGGAGCTCAAAGGGGAGATTAGCTCATTTTTGGAGTTAATCGGGAAAGCGGACGATTTTCCAGAGCTGAGCGACGCAGATTGGCTTTGTGATTTTGCTTTTGCTGTGGACATACTGACACACATGAATGAGCTGAACACAAAGCTACAAGGAAAAGATAAATTTGTGCACGAAATGCACACAAATGTGAGAGCCTTCAAAGCCAAGTTGACTTTATTCTCAAGACAAATGTCAAACAAATCATTCGGTCATTTCACCACACTAACGACACTGAAAGAGGCCCCTCGATGTGTGAAGAAATACAGCAAATCGCTGGACGACCTGCACGGAGAATTCTGCCGTGGCTTTTCTGATTTTGAAAAAATCGAAAAGTCACTTCAGCTGGTTTCATGTCCCCTTTCACAAGACTGTGAAACAGCGCTGCAGGAGTTGCAATTGGAACTGATTGATCTTCAATGTGACTCCGTCTTAAAGGAGAAGTTCAACTCCCTCAAACTGGAGGAGTTTTATGCTTCACTAAACATTAGGAGGATGGCACAGAGGATGCTGGTGTTGTTTGGCTCTACCTACGTGTGTGAGCAGACGTTCAGCGTGATGAACATCAACAAATCACGCCACAGATCCCTGTTAACTGATGAACACCTCAGATCTGTCCTGAGAATTGCCACAACCAAACTGACACCAAACTTTGATGCACTGGCAAAAAAGGGTGACCGACAACAATGTTCCCACTGAAATGAAATGTACGTTTTCTTAACTTTTTCAGGTAATGGCTTTTACTTGTAATTGTTATCTGTTCACACAAACACTCTCCATCCATCTGCTACTGGCCCGGCCCGCCTGTCAAATTTTAAAACTCATAGTGGCCCCCGAGCCTAAAAGTTTGCCCACCCCTGCTGTATAGGGTGCTGAGGGTGTCACTCAAGCATCCCCCGTCTCTCTGCCAATCACAGAGCTGCACAGTGATGCTGGTCGAGGTGCGGGCCTGTGGTTGGGGGAGCAGAGGGGGGAGGGCGGGGAAGTTGTGACGTAGACACTGCTATATATGGGTGTGAGTGTGGGTGTAGTGTTCAGTGTGAGGATGAACCCACAAGCTGTACATGTAACCTGTGAACAAGAGAAGTTATTAAACCCCAATAACTTGAAGCCTGTTTCCGACTCCCTTTGTTGAACGTTACATTGGTGTCAGAAGTGACTTTTAGAACGAAGGACGTCTATCCTGACGGGAGCTCGTAACTGCGTCACGGAGCTAGTCGGTGAGCTAGCGGAGATGGATGAGTTCAACAAGATGGGACTGAAGCAGGAAAATAGTGACGGGGAGGAGGATGGAGCATGCGGGTGGTCGAAGGACATGAGTAGGGAGTTCAATAGTCCACGGGAGGCGAGAGAGCGCCTGAGAGAGTCGGCGGTGAGGATGGCTAGAGACGCGGGAATGTCGTCGTCCTGAGCGGCGTTTCGCGCCATTGACAAGCTGGATGTAAACAACAATTGCGGTGCCCAGCAACCAGTAGCAGCCGCCGCGTCCGTGAAAACACCCAAATACTCTAAGGCAGACTGGGAGGCTTTCCATGCCCAATTTGAACTGCTAGCACTTGCCGGGGGTTGGTCGATAGAGACTAAAGCGCTACAGCTAGCTTTGTGCCTCACAGACGAGGCTCTTTCATGCCTGTTACTACTTAGCCCTGAGGACCGACACAGCTATGAAGCGTTAGCGGGGGCTTTGAAGAGACGGTTTGGACAGTGTTTCCCGCCAGAGCTGCTCAGGAATGAATTGAGTAACCGCTGTAGGAAGTCTGGAGAGACGCTGCGTGCGTTGGCTAACGACGTGGAGAGTCTGACGCGGCGGGCGTATGCACACATGCCACCCGGAGTGCAGAGTGAGCTGGCACGTGATCAGTTCATCAGGGCTCTCCTCCCTGCGGACTTGAGGGTCGAGGTACAGCTGCAGCATCCACAGTCCTTGCAGGCGGCCTTGGAGATGGCTGTGGTGAGAGAGAATGTGTGGAGTGTGGCTGGTAGGAGCAACGGAGGGCCGGTACCACCGGCTGTGAGGAGCTGCAGAGAGGAGGAGAAGCCTGCATGGGTTACCGAGATGACTGAGCTGATAAGGGCTGTGTCTCTGCAGCCAACACGCAGGCCAAGTAACAGGGTCTGCTGGGGGTGTGGTCAGCCAGGACATTTTGCCAGAGACTGCCCCAAGGCACACCGGACCCAGGGAAACAACGTGGGGCCCGCATAAAGGGGAAGATGCGGAGCCAAGCCCAAAAAAAAACCAACCAAACCACAGCTGTATTGCCACCAACACAGACATCCGAGGAAGGAGCCCGACAGCACAGCCGGGGGAGCCAGGCTCTACGCCTTCCTGAAGAAGGTGAAAGCACATGCCTGGAGCCTGTCGTCGCGGTGGGCCGTGCTGGTGGTGGGGATTCCTGTTATGTCCCTGTCGCTGTGGAAGGGGTGCCCTGCTCTGCACTGGTGGACACAGGCTCTACAGTAACCCTGGTGAGAGCAGATGTGTTGTTTAGAGCCGACAGCTATGCGTCTACGCAGTCACAGGAGAGCTGGCACCTATGAAAGGAAAAGGCATGCTGACTGTGTCGGTGGGGGGAGTTGAAATGCAGTTGTGGCGTAGACAATGCTATATATGGGTGTGAGTGTGGGTGTAGAGTTCAGTGTGAGGATGAACCCACAAGCTGTACCTGTAACCTGTGAACGTGTGTGAACAAGAGAAGTTATTAAACCCCAATAACTTGAAGCCTGTTTCCGACTTTGTTCTGACTTCTTGTTTTCCCTTTGTAGAATGCTACAATATCATACATTTTCCGCGTGTTAACTAGGGAGGGGTACCGAGCCCCGGTATTAAACGGGCCCCGGGGCTGAATTATTAAAGACCGTAGTACCGTTAAGCTCCGACGTTATCGGTAATTTTATCGGTACTGGAGACATCTAAAAAAGATATGTCATATGTATTATTGCTACACAAACATTGTATTGCAGTTGTAGTGTCGCCAGCTCCCTTTCTAATACGCAAAAAGACAGCAAAATGTGTCCATGATTATTTTTAGTAGGCTATTTTCGATCTCTCTCCCCCGCCTGCTTGCGAGAGGGCGGGGCAGTTTACACACACGCAGCTGCTACATGCAGCAACACACACACACACGGAGGAGATGGCAGAGATAACGCGCGTGTGGGTGGTGTGGTTAAACTTTACCCGTCTCGATGCTCATTACCAAAAGTGCAATAAGAGTTTAGCATGTAAAGGCGGTAACACGAGCAATTTGTCTAAACATTTAGCAAAGTGCTCCACATGCAGACGGAGGAATGCACCGGGTTGGGCTGTCTTTCTAGTAGCTCTGTAGCCCCATCCATGAGTAACATTTCCACGTCAGGTGTTATGTATGCTAGCAGCAACACACGGAGTTAACTACATTATACAAACATGGGTTAATGATTAGAGGTAACTGAGTTATTTATTTTGTTAAAGTTTCAGCTATTCTGTTTACAGTTCTGTCATCAGATTATTTAATATGATTTGTTAAAACATTGTTGTTTCTTTTCTTCAAAGGCTTTATTATCATATGCAGTAGCTACAGTGTGGATATGGGAATTTATATTAACTCTTATTTGTTACGGTCAAAGTATGACTCCAAGTAAGGAAGCTCAGTTTATAAAATGTTTGCCTTGTTCCCAACAGGAAGTAAACGTGTTAAATAATTGGGTTCTACAGGCTCAAACTATCAATTCTCCTGAAAAACACATTTTGAATAAGAATATTAAACATTGAAATTGAGTAAGTTTGAAAATATATATAAATATTATACAGTAACATTTGATTCCAATGTACATTAACTAAATGTTAACTTAAAGACTGGAGACTGAAGAGGTTTTTCGCATACTGGCAAGATGTAGCCTACTTACCTTTCGTGAATAGAGATATGCATGTACAAACAGAACAGCAGACACATTTTAACACAAATCAAATAGAACATTTACCTGGTTCTCTCAGCTCCTCTGCAGACTCTTCCAGAGGCTCCACCAGGCGGGAGGACGGCTTCCGTCTAACTTCAACGTGGTGCTGTTTAACAGACATGTTGATTATTGTAGCGAACACACATTACTGTAAGTACAGAAAGATACTGGAGACAAAGAGTATACCTTATCTCGCGCTGCAGAAGGAGGCACCAACAGTTCAACTTCCCAGTAGTCTTCCTGGATCACCCCTCTGGCCGCATCACAGACTGGCCGACAGAGCAGTGTCCATGGCATTGAATGTGACATACCCCTCTTTTAGGAATCTGGTACCGCTATCTGTCTCAGTGTACACAGGAAATAAAAGCACACATGTGCATCACACACAGTCGGATGCATGCGAGTGAACTGACTTGACTTCCACAGTAAAAGGAAAACTCAGTTTGGCGACACACTGCTAACTACCAAGCAGCATTTGAAAATGTAGCGCGAACACCACCAACAAAAAAAATCTTCTGAACTACTAGTGCCCCACTGCCACATGTTTTATTCAAAACGGTGAATTTCGCCAACTGTTAACTAGTTTAAAGCAACTACTAAACCACTAAGTATTAGGCTACATGTTGTGTGTGCCTCGTCCATGACAGCAGGCTAAATGAGCAAGCACGCTAACTAGCTAAATTGCTAAGCTGAAACACTGACGTTAGCTAACATTTGTTTGATATCCACATTAAGCTGACAAGCTAACGGGGATGTACAGAGTTTATAAAGTACAAAAATATACTTACATGATTCAAAATCCACGAGTATAAGACAGGGGCCATGCACCTTTCTCTTCAACTGTAACCGGCTGCTTTTTTTCAAATATCTGTACCGTGCGCAAACTTCTCTGACGTCATCGGGGGCGTAGCCCACCTTTACTCACATTGTCCAGATACATTTTACTAGCTTTTCACAGGTTGTAGGTCAACACATTACTTTAGTTAACATTTACTTGGTGCTATGATTTAAATGTTCTTATCAAAATGAATATACAAAATTACTCCATAAATTCAAGTAACACATTAAATAATAGGAGAGATTTTGAGTAAAAGAAAAATATTAGTAATTTCTTGTATAATTTAAACACATAATCATAGTATTACTTACTAGAGCAAAACAAATCGTTCTTATCCGAGTGCAAGAGACAAGAACCAGGTTACTGACATGCTTTACTGTTCACCTGGTTACCTGGTCCTTGTCCAGCTGTCTGGAGCCAGCCCCATCCCTCCAGCAGCCGGCGCTCTAGCCACAGCCCACTGCCACAGTCATTTTGTTCATATTCTTATTTTTTCTAGTACTACATTTAGTCTGCAGCCATAAAAGTGGACTGTTTCTTAAAACATATAACTTAGATACCCACTGCTAGTTGTTAAAGTACATGTTATCTTGAGTAAATGGTCACATCTGAATAAAGAAGGTCATCTGAACTAATTTTAGTTTTACACTGATCTCTGAAGCATAAATGTGTTTCTTGCTTCCCATTCATTGCAATGTATTTTCACAGATAATAAACAGAAGGCTGATATTATGATGATCACAATAACAGAATGACAGTCACTGTAATTCAGGGAAAACCTCATTGATTAGGACACAGGAATGTTGAGCTACACTTAATAAACCTGAACATCTGATTGGATAATACATTGATTTGTATCCTCATCATGTTTTCTTTATTCAGACTGAGGGGCTGCAGGTTGTCAGAGATCAGCTGTTCTGCTCTGGCCTCAGCTCTGAAGTTCAACCCCTCCCACCTGAGAGAGCTGGACCTGAGAAACAACGATCTGAAGGTTTCAGGAGTGAAGCTGCTGAGAGATCTTCTGGAGAGTCCAGACTACAGACTGGAGACTCTCAGGTCAGTAAGGGGTCTCTGCTGGTTCAGCAGTATTGTATGAAACACAGGGAGGTGTTTCTCTCACTGGGGAATCACAACAGATCAGTGATGTTACCCACTGCCTGCAGGCTCTTTCATTCTTCCATAAATTATATATTGTAAGCTGAAAATGCAAAGCCACATTTAGTTAGTTAGCAACTTTCTAACAGACATATAGGATTTTACAGAAGAGTTTAAAAAGTAGTCTGTTTTGTTTCATGTCATGTTTTTAGTTTCTAATGAGCAGTTGCTTCCTGTCATGCAGCTGAGAGCTGTGGCAGGCAGTCGTAGTGTTTGCAGAGAAGATATGATGGGATGTAAAGCATGAGATCAGGACTCTGAAGCTGACTCAAAGAACAAACGCTTATTTTTTTTAACTGGATCTAAAACTGTTGGGTTGTGTTCATCCCTACAGGATCAATGGAGAGACGATCAAAGCCAAGATCCAGAAGACCTGTGAGTACTGAAACCATATCCTCCATTCATCAAGATATTGTACATCAAATCTGATCTTAAAAGGTCTTTATAGCACAACAACAATATATTTTAATTCCATTTTGTTGAAGCTCTATTCAATCATTTTGGCTGCTAATGTTTGTCTTTGTTCAACTTTAATTATTATTTGTCTGTGTCACCTCTTCTCTCCATCAGGTGACTCCGATGTGGAACAGGAAGTGAAGACAGACAGAAAGGTAAGAGAGGAGCAGTTGTACAGAATGGAGTCTATTTATTTCCCCACTGAATTAAAATATAATTGTTAGGGCTGTCAAGTTAAACAATAGAGCGATCGTAATTGATCTAGAAACCGTAAAGGAGACCTATCATGCTATATTTGAATAATATATTGTAGGGCCATACCTATATAAGGTATATTTATACGTTTTCTTTTTCAAAATACCAAACAGATGATGCATTTTACCCATGCCTCATTTCGGTCTATTTTTCTGAGTTGGCTATATAGGCGGAGCTCCTCGTCACTGACGTCAGAACAATTTCAAATCTGGATCAGTGTGTATCAGATCCGTTAAAGCCCCATTTTTAGAGATTTGGGTATGGAGGAAAATAGAGAGGGTTGTGTTTTCTGACACTTGGTGAGTTCCCTGGAACACCGGGGACACATATTCATGTAGAAAAGACGTAAAAAAGTGCATTTTGCATGATAGGTCCCCTTTAATGAGTCACAAGACAACCCAGTCTCACAAAAAAACGTGTAATAACTACGTTGGTCCACAACGTAGGACGTAGTATTTCTACAAAAACGGCTCTGAAATGGTAAGATCCCTACGTTTTTTTCACCATTCATTCCAATGGCTGGCGTCTATATCACGTGATCTTCACATTTCTCCCTGCAGAAAACATGGCCGAACTTAAGGTCAGAAGAGCTTTATTATTTATATTATATCATATATATATATATATGATTTATATTATATTATATATATTATATTTATATTTATTATTTTATTATATATTAATGCTGCCCATTATGGGCACAAGCAATTTTCCCCCATTTATTAATTATATGTTTTAAATGTGAGTGTTTCCTATCCCCTAAACCTCCAGGGATGTACACAGTTTAATACTGGCAACTTCTTATTATGGGAAATATGAAAACGTCTTTTAAAACTACAACTCCCAGCAGAGACGTGCCATAGAACATGTTGCGAAACACACAATAGTGTGTAGTTACTACACAGTTACTACATTTGTAGTTCTGGGGACGGGGTGGGTGAGGGGGTGGACCCGTTGAAATCCAGTTTTGGACAGTCTGACGTGGTTCCATCCCATTTCAAAGTGCTGTTCGACGCTCGGCGTAACCCTCGGCGCACACTCAAACATCCAGTCAGAGCTTGAGGACTATCACGGGGTTTGTCCATGGATGGGTTTGTCAAGCGAAGCGGAGAGAATACTTACTTCCGGGAGTAAAATTCTCTAAAGCAAATGAGCTGCTCCGACCCTCGGTCCTGACGGACTCCAACTTGTGTTTATTAATCAAACAAATAAATACACACAAGGATAATTATGTGTTATTGTTGAGTAGATTGAGAATTACACAGGGGAAATAACGTATCTATTGTGGTGATTGACATTATTCACCCACGGATTTATGGGTTAGGGTATTGTTCTGCACGGACATTTTAGTGAGCCGGACTTCCTGTCTCCGCCGGTCTGGTTTTGAGATGCTAAATAAAAGTCTAGCTTGTACCTTTGATACCCCGCCTCCGACTCCCATCTCTCGGCACCACACTATGCCACAATTTTAGATGCGGATTTTGTTAAACTAATACGTTTGCGCTGTGGACCAACATTGACGGGGAAGGGGGTAGCAATAAAGATAACACCATTTTACACAACATAACAGAAATAATATCGATAGCAGCGTCCCTAGCAACCACCTTGGTAACAATGAAAACGTTGGATGGACACAATTTCCTGAAGTAATCTTCGTAATAACTAGCAAACTAAAGATCATGTACATCCACTGCACACATAATCTGAAATAACAACTCATATTTCTCACATCAAATGACATCAAAACGCATTTTAATGGCCAAACTAACTTTAAAATAGGCATTTTACACCGAGAATAAAACGAAGTTCGGCCATGTTTTCTGCAGGGAGAAATGTGAAGATCACGTGATATAGACGCCAGCCATTGGAATGAATGGTGAAAAAAACTTAGGGATCTTACCATTTCAGAGCCGTTTTTGTAGAAATACTACGTCCTACGTTGTGGACCAACGTAGTTATTACACGTTTTGTTATGAAACTGGGTTGGAAAATCGGATTAACAAATTCGTACATTTTTATTTACCGGAGAAATAGGAAATATTCCTGTCGACTATGTTCTGAGTTTATCTTTCAACTTAAAAACAATCATAATGAAGGCTCTATAAAGACTGACATCATAAAGACATGTCAATTTATGTATTCAAATTGTTGTTATTGAGAAATTGAAGCCTACATAACCGCTGAGCGATGTCAGGGATGAAGAGCAATTTGCACTGCAGCTGCTGTGCTGCTTACTAACAATGTGAGCAGGTACGAGAGAAGATATAAATCACTATCTTAATACAAGTCTGTTCTAAAATACTACAGTTTAGTTTAATCACAGGTTATCAATGTGATTAACGGGATTACATGTTTTAATTGATTGAGACTGCTTGTAGTTGTTGGTAAATGTTTGATGGCCTCAAGACAATTCTTTGAGCTCAGATTTATTTATTTACCGTTTATTTAATGTGGGTGTGTTTGAGACGAGGGGCGTGGGGGCTTTCAGAAAACCACAAACATGCAGCTCATGAGAGACTTTCTAAAGCAGCAATCATTCATATTCAATGAAATGACTCAATAGCGTAAAGCTTTCTTTTATGAACTTAGTTTATTGAGTGTTGAACACAAATGGACAGGAATGACAGAGCAGTTGGAATTGACAGTGTCACATTACAGTTGTGCAGATCATGACATACGATACATTACAACAACAAAACAAACAGTCGGCTTGGTCATTCAAGGGTTCAAGGGTTCAAGGTTTCAAGGGTTCAAGGGTTCAAGGTTTCAAGGGCTCAAGGTTTCAAGGGTTCAAGGTTTCAAGGTTTCAAGGGTTTTACGGTCATTTGTGCAGCAGCTACAGTGAAGTTATGACAATGAAAATCTGAAGTCAGGCTCCTCCAACAGAGCAACACAATAAACAGATACAATAACACAAGTAAATAAAATAAAATAGAATATAATAGAAACAGAATATTATAGAAACAGAATATTATAGAAACTGTGCAGAATAGTCTATTTGGAATGTTGGTATATATGATAAATGTGAGTTGCAAACAGATGAATGTTATTTATGTTGTTTCAAAGTTCAGGTGTTTAACAGTCTTCTGGCCTGTGGGATCAAACTGTCCCTGAGTCTGGTGGTTTAGTCCGGATGCTGCGGTACCGCCTGCCAGACGGCAGCAGGCTGAACAGTTTGTGGCTGGGGTGATGGGGGTCTTTGATAATCCTGAGGGTTTTCTTCCTGAGCCGCTGGGAGTAAAGATCCTCCATGGAGGGCAGCTCCGTCCTGGTGATGTTCTCTGCAGTTTTCACCACCCTCTGTAAAGCCTTACGACTGAGGGCGGTGCAGCCAGTCAGGATGCTCTCTATGGAGCACCTGAAGGTCAGGATGCTCTCTATGGAGCACCTGAAGGTCAGGATGCTCTCTATGGAGCATCTGAAGGTCAGGATGCTCTCTGTGGAGCACCTGAAGGTCAGGATGCTCTCTATGGAGCACCTGAAGGTCAGGATGCTCTCTATGGAGCACCTGAAGAAGGTCAGGATGCTCTCTATGGAGCACCTGAAGAAGGTCAGGATGCTCTCTATGGAGCACCTGAAGAAGGTCAGGATGCTCTCTATGGAGCACCTGAAGAAGGTCAGGATGCTCTCTATGGAGCACCTGAAGGTCAGGATGCTCTCTATGGAGCACCTGAAGGTCAGGATGCTCTCTATGGAGCACCTGTAGAAGGTCAGTATACTCTCTATGGAGCACCTGAAGAAGGTCAGGATGCTCTCTATGGAGCACCTGAAGAAGGTCAGGATGCTCTCTATGGAGCACCTGAAGGTCAGGATGCTCTCTATGGTGCACCTGAAGGTCAGGATGCTCTCTATGGAGCACCTGAAGAAGGTCAGGATGCTCTCTATGGAGCACCTGAAGAAGGTCAGGATGCTCTCTATGGAGCACCTGAAGGTCAGGATGCTCTCTATGGTGCACCTGAAGGCCAGGATGCTCTCTATGGAGCACCTGTAGTAGGTCAGGATGCTCTCTATGGTGCACCTGAAGGTCAGGATCCTCTCTATGGAGCACCTGTAGAAGGTCAGGATGCTCTCTATGGAGCACCTGAAGGTCAGGATGCTATCTATGGAGCACCTGAAGAAGGTCAGGATGCTCTCTATGGAGCACCTGTAGAAGGTCAGGATCCTCTCTATGGAGCACCTGTAGGAGGTCAGGATGCTCTCTATGGAGCACCTGAAGGAGGTCAGGATCCTCTCTATGGAGCACCTGTAGAAGGTCAGGATGCTCTATATGGAGCACCTGAAGGTCAGGATGCTCTCTATGGAGCACCTGAAGGAGGTCAGGATCCTCTCTATGGAGCACCTGAAGGAGGTCAGGATCCTCTCTATGGAGCACCTGAAGGAGGTCAGGATGCTCTATATGGAGCACCTGAAGGTCAGGATGCTCTCTATGGAGCACCTGTAGAAGGTCAGGATGCTCTCTATGGAGCACCTGAAGGTCAGGATGCTCTCTATGGAGCACCTGAAGGTCAGGATGCTCTCTATGGAGCACCTGTAGAAGGTCAGGATGCTCTCTATGGAGCACCTGTAGAAGGTCAGGATGCTCTCTATGGAGCACCTGAAGGTCAGGATGCTCTCTATGGAGCACCTGTAGAAGGTCAGGACGCTCTCTATGGAGCACCTGTAGTAGGTCAGGATGCTCTCTATGGAGCACCTGAAGGTCAGGATGCTCTCTATGGAGCACCTGAAGGTCAGGATGCTCTCTATGGAGCACTTGAAGGTCAGGATGCTCTCTATGGAGCACCTGAAGGTCAGGATGCTCTCTATGGAGCACCTGTAGAAGGTCAGGATGCTCTCTATGGAGCACCTGAAGGTCAGGATGCTCTCTATGGAGCACCTGTAGAAGGTCAGGATGCTCTCTATGGAGCACCTGAAGGAGGTCAGGATGCTCTCTATGGAGCACCTGAAGGAGGTCAGGATCCTCTCTATGGAGCACCTGAAGGAGGTCAGGATCCTCTCTATGGAGCACCTGAAGGAGGTCAGGATCCTCTCTATGGAGCACCTGAAGGAGGTCAGGATCCTCTCTATGGTGCACCTGAAGGTCAGGGTCCTCTCTATGGAGCACCTGAAGGTCAGGATGCTCTCTATGGTGCACCTGTAGAAGGTCAGGGCAGTGTGGATGGTGAGGGCTATGGCATCGTCTGTGGACCTGTTTGCTCTGTAGGCAAACTGCAGGGGGTCCAGGGAGTCAGGGAGGGAGGAGGTGATGAAGGGTTTGACTAACCGCTCAAAGCACTTCATGATGATGGAGGTGAGTGCTACTGGGCGGTAGTCGTTGAGGCTGGTGATTATTGTCTTCTTGGGGACAGGAACGATGGTGGAGTGTTTGAAGCATGTGGGGGCTACAGACTGCAGCAGGGACCTGTTGAAGATGTCTGTGAACGCCTCTGCCAGCTGAGCTGCACACACCCTGAGAACACGGCCAGGGATACCATCAGGTCCAGGAGCCTTGTGAGTTAACCCTTTTAAAGGATTTGCACACATCTGCCCTGTTTAAAACAAAAGGGCGGGGATCCTGGTCCTTCTGTGCCTCAACAGCCTGGCTGCTCTCAAAGCGTGCAAAAAAGCTGTTCAGCTCATCTGGGAGAGATGCACACGCAGACAGTCCCGCAGCACCCCCTGCTGCTCCTTTGTAGTCTGTCATTGTTCTTTGTCCCGCCCACATGTTCCTGGTGTTACAGCCTTTGAAGTCAGACTCCACTTTGTCTCTGTATTGTCTCTTTGCACTGCTGATTGCTCTCCGGCAAAAGACAAGCATTTGCATGTTTAATTGTGGGTGATGTGTGAGAGAACCATGGAGTGTGTGTACATCAGAGATGCCTCAATTGACATGTAATCTCTGGTGAACCTAACATTTGACAGACTGAATTTGACCCTATTACATAATCTTTGAACCTGAGCCTTGAAATTGAGTGTTGAATCAATCATGACTCCGAGGTATTGGATAGTGACACCACCTGTAGCCTCTCCCCTGATACAAAAATATCTGTCTCAACACAAGAGGACTTTGTTTTGGTGAAGAAGATGCATACTGATTTACAAATATTTAGCTGCAAAAAGCATTGTTCCAACCAAGTTGTTACATGAACCATGGTGTTTGTCAGTTCATTAGCCACTTGTGTCATATTGCTTTCATTTACATTACAGTGTCATCTGCATACATTTGGAGGTTTGTGTCAGGACATACAGATGGTAAATTATTTATATAGAGCGAAAATAGTAATGGTCCCAGGATTGAACCTTGTGGGACCCCTGTCGAAAGATGAAGGTCAGCAGATTCATGATTTTGAACTCTCACATACTGAGATCGGTTAAACAAATAAGATGCTATCCATTTAAGTGTTTTGATTTGATTTGTTCTGTGAAAGAATAGTTGGCGGCCTCTGTTGACTATTTGGCCCTAAAGCCAAACTGCACTGGATGCAGAGAACATGTACTAGTGTTTAAATGGTCAATGATTTGCTCAGACACAAGTTTCTCAGCAACCTTTGACGCTGTAGGAAGGATATTAATTGCCTCTAGTAGACATGGGGTCTCCACTTTTAAATATTTGGATAACTATAGCCAGCTTCCAAACACTTGGAAACATTCCCTGACAGAAGGAGAGGTTAATCATTTTGGCAATAGGATAAGAAAGTGTTGTGCTGAGATATTTTAGCATAACCATGTCCATGCCAAGTATATCCTTTGTTCTAAATGCTTTAAGAGATCCTATCACTTTTGTAACTTCAGATTCAGTGATATTTCTTATGCTGAAAGCCGGCTCAATTGTATTAACATAACAAAAATGTGTGCAGTCAGGTGAGAAACACTGTGCAATGGTTAAAACAGAATCAATGAAGTAGTTTAAAACTTCAACTATGTCAGCTGGATTGTTTATAAGCTTTCCATTTACTTCAAGCAGTTTTTCTTCCCTATATTTATTTCCAGTGAATAGTTTGAACTGTTTCCAGATCATTTTAGAATTTCCCCTGCCTTGTCTATTATAATCTAGAAGAAGTCTGCCTTAGCCCTCTGTAACTTCTTAATGACTTTGTTCCTCAGCATAGCAAAGTGATGCCTGTCATGGCTTGATTTAGTTTTGATGGATTTGTTTTAGGACTAGATCACGTTCATTCATTAGTTTTAAAATATTCTAATTTATCCAAGGGACAGTGTTTTTCTTATTTTTTGCTTGAATTTGCAATTGAAATCTCTGATAGTGCTCTCTAATGATTTTGAGAACATTCTTCTTCGTGGTCTATTCCCAGTAAAAGATCATCCCATTTATGTGTTGAACAGCATTTTTAAAGGTCTCATATTTGTTTTTTGGGAATACAATAAGAAAGATTTTTCCTGAATGAAAGGCTACATCGCCTCTTGGTTAGGTTCCTGGCGACTAAAATCATATTGTGGTCAGAGAGACCAGTTAACCTGTAAACCATATTAAAATATTTAAAAATTCTCTCTGGTTTGTTACAAAAAACTAGATCAATTTGATTCCTGGTGGAATGAGTGATTCTTGTAGGTCCATTGATCAGTTGCACAAGGTCAAAGTTATCGGTTTAAGATTCTTCTAGCAGATTTATCCTCCCAGTTGATGTTAAAATCGGCCATTATAATAACTTCTTTTTAAAATTACATTCTCTTAATAATTTCCTAAAATTCTCATTAAAAAGATTGTTTGAAGAAGGAGGCAATAAATAGCTATTAAAATAAATGATATTTGTCTTGACAAAGTTATATTGACACCAAACCATTCTAATTCATTGCAATTACAATTAATTTCATTGCAATGGATGCTATCCCGATTGGCTGGTAATACTGTGCTGTGATTGGCTGGTAATACTGTGCTGTGATTGGCTGGTACTACTTAGTGATAAGAGTTTACAGGTATTTTTAGAGTTTACAGGTATTTTCTTAATGTAATTGGTGTCTTATTATTTGTATCAGGCACAACAGCTGGGAGCAAGAAGAGAACATCCTGGACCCCAGACTGCTGGCAGCGTTCCACAAGAGGTGTGTGTGTGTGTGTGTGTGTGTGTGTGTGTGTGTGTGTGTGTGTGTGTGTGTGTGTGTGTGTGTGTGTGTGTGTGTGTGTGTGTGTGTGTGTGTGTGTGTGTGTGTGTGTGTGTGTGTGTGTGTGTGTGTGTGTTGGTACTGCTGTGACATGACATTTAAATTGACAATGTACTCAGATGATCCAGAATAATTTGCATTTTCAAATTGGTCTGAATATGTTCTGGAATTGTGATTTGGTTTCATGGAGCTAGAACTTAACTTGATTTCTAATAACTTTGTTTGTTACAGGCTCCTGAATCCTTCTCACCTGAACTCACAACTGAGTCTTCATACAGGTAATCCTATAACATGACCAAACATTATTTTAAACACATTACAAATATATATACAAAATGTTGTGTTTGATTTCATGTCTTTCACCTTGAGGTATTGCATCCAATCTCTTTCTAACAGACATAAATAAAATAATGCCTCTGTGTGTAGGAAGGATTGTTTTCTTGTACCAGTCTAGATCCTCGCTGGACTAGACATTTTATTAATTTAATGAAAGTGTGTGTGCACACACATTCTGATGCATGTGGACACATCTTCAGTCATGTTCCTGTAATCATCAGGTGTTTCAGATCTTTCAACAAACCCTCCTCCAGGTCAGACTCCAGCTGGATGAACACCTGTCAGTCAGAACACAGGCCAGTGAAGGCTTGTTGTAGTAACTTGTCTCTTGTGTGTCTACAGGTTCAGGTGTCCTGGTCCAGGTGAGTTCCAGTGTGCTTCGACTGGCCTGGTGTTCGTCATGGCTCAGGAGGCGGAGCTTCTGTACAGGACGGTCCCTTGGGAGGAGAGCCTCCTCCAATCAGCTGGCAAGCAGGCAGCAGGGCCGCTGTTCGAGGTGGAGAGTTCTGATGAAGCTGCGGTCGTCCAGCTCCACCTGCCACACAGCGAGACAGAGGATGGTAAAGACCTCTAGTGTTAACAAATATACACTTATATAATGTTTCTGTGGCACCTTTTAATATCCACTACCGCTCAAGAGTTATGAATCAGCTTTATTAAACTTGTAACAAAGATAGCAACAGTATAATGCAGAGACCAAATCTGTTCTTTACATTCAAATAGTTTTGTCCCCAAAAGAAGAAGAATGAAATGATTAAACATCCATTTAGTCGATGTGTTTCATGACATCATTGATCATTATTGAAGCAGACGATGCAGTGCAGCTCTAAACACTGAGTTGGATTGTCTTTGGGCCCTCTGCAGTCTCCTCTCTGTAATATTAAAGAGATTTAAACTGTGATTGGTCAGTCCACAGCATGCTCAGCTGCTAACAGTGCTAACTCAACGCTAGCTCTCTGTTACTGTTCTGATGCTAAGCTAGCAGTTTGAATAATTCTTACTTTGTTATCCATCCGTTGCTCTTTCTGCTCTTCACATTGTCAGTCTGGCTGAAGCATGAACAAAACAAAACAACAGACAACAACATTTATAAGTTAGACTTTCTACGCCCTGCAAGCTTTAGAAAACTCTTCACACATCTAGAGAATCACTCAGACATGAGACCGGACTCAGTCAAGCTGTTCTGGCTGCAGATTACAAACATAACAGTAAATGCTCCTTTCCAGAAAGATCACAGGGGGCAGAACAATAATGAAACATTAAAATAAAAGGTGAAGGATATAAACTGGAACATCCCAGTGAGGCTCCAAAGTGAATGACATTAGATGAACATTAGCTCTGAACTAAAGTGGTGGGACATTGAATATGATGAAGCTGTTTCAAAGCAACAGATGACCAGCTCTTTGCTCCACAGCGCTGCTCCTGGACGGCCTGTTGTCTGTCGTCCACATCACTGACGAAGGCCTGAGCATCTTGGAGCCGCTGGAGGTCACACCCACTCACGTGGTGGTGAACGTGCTTCACCTCTCTTCCTTTGGCCTGGTCTGGGATCGATTGAAAAGGCTTCTACAGAAGCGGATAAAAGGCCAGATTCTGCTGTTCCTGCGACCCCCGTTCGGAGAGAAGCAAATACTGGATGTATTTCTGCTGCAGAAAAACGTCCTTAAGGAGGAGGTAAAGTCAGCCTCTATTCATGCTCACTGTCAGACGAGACACTTGATTTTAACCACTGATGTTTCCACAGAGAGAGTAAGATCTATCTGAACTGAATCGTCAGATGGTTCGATGGTTGTTGCTTTTTTGGATTCTCTCTCAGCTTGTCTGTCTGTGTCATTTGTGATACTTAAGGCATTATGGTAAACACAGCTGACACTCCTGAGATGGATCACGTGATCTCATCCTTACTCACCATGTGTTGACGCTCGGGCAGCAGTCTTTTGTGTTTCAAAGACTAATGCGTTAAGTATTCTATATTCCACATCCCTGTTAAAAATAACAGTATTCCTCAATAGCTTATATCCAAGAATTAAAATATCAATTTTAAATTTCCCGATACAGAGAGCCATAAATCCTTATTATTATGTTTGTAATTGATTGTAAATCTCATCACTCTGCGGAGCAGGTCCGTCACCATTTGTTGTGTTTAGATGTTATCTTTAAATCAATGTTCCCTGACTGTGAGAGCATGAACTAAAGTGATACAAAATCCTGTTACTGAAGGTTGCTGTCAAACAAGGAAGTGCTGTGCTCATCAAGATCTCTTCCCGCTGTAAGCTGGACATTGATCACAGTTACAGTGTGCACTGTGATGAAGCCTCCCGCATTCAGCCTGAGGTGAGTCACTGATGCTCCTCTAAAGAAACACAATGACAATTAACACACATTTATCTGCATGTGGATTCACCATCAGGAAAGAAACAGATCAACTTGAACTTCTGCTTCTGGTTTCCAGCATGAAACATTTGATTCAAGTGTTGGACCAAATTACCATCCGACATTTGAAGTTTTCCTGAAGACGAGCACAGAGACAGTGGATTTGGAGGTCCTAGGTGGAAATGAAGTCTGGAAACGGCACGTGCCACTGGAAGGTACTGACTCCAGTGATAGGCTGGATATACAATAGAGAGTTTAGCTTTAATTTTCCATCTCATGTCGATCTCTGTTAATGCTCCATGCGGTTGGCAGCGCATCATTACTACTTCAAAAACACAATTACACCTTCTGCTACTAGAAGTCTCTGTATGTAAACAATAGTCAAAGCTGGAGCTGGTGGTGGTTCTGAAGCAGCGTGGAGTGTCAGACTTCAGCTTCTCCCGGTTAGAATACCTTCAGTGTTCCTGGTTCAGGATGTTTTTAATGTCTCCTCTTATATAGACCGGTAAAAACTCTGAATGAAGCAGTTTGGTGTTTAAAAATCACAGTTTCTCCCTGCATGCTGTTCGGCTGACGCTAACATGTCATAAGTGTATTCTGAAATTGTGTTTACAAACTGGATACAAAGTCAGTTTATGACCTTTGGCAGACAACATCGACGCATGACTAAAGGGAATACACAATGTCATATATTCATTAAAATATATAACAATGGAGTTGTCGTTTTTAGACATTTTAATGTTACATAAAATAACTTTGAAGTGAAGAAAAATCCCCCCACTGGGAATGTTGAGGAACATAAATATCTCTTTTTCTCTGAGGGGGAAAGTCATTCACAGAGTACATGTTATCTGTTTGCTGAGTGAACACGTTTTTTTAATTTATAACTTGTTGATCTTCCTGGTCCAAGACGGAACATTTCCCAGAGAAATGTCCCAGCAGAGAGCAGAGTCCCAGCAGAGAGCAGAGTCCCAGCAGAGAGTAGAGACCCAGCAGAGAGTAGAGACCCAGCAGAGAGTAGAGTCCCAGCAGAGAGCAGAGACCCAGCAGAGGACAGAGTCCCAGCAGAGGACAGAGTCTCAGCAGAGAGTAGAGTCCCAGCAGAGAGCAGAGTCCCAGGAGAGAGCAGAGACCCAGCAGAGGACAGAGTCCCAGCAGAGGACAGAGTCTCAGCAGAGAGTAGAGTCCCAGCAGAGAGCAGAGTCCCAGGAGAGAGCAGAGACCCAGCAGAGGACAGAGTCTCAGCAGAGGACAGAGTCTCAGCTGAGAGCAGAGTCCCAGCAGAGAGCAGCGTCCCAGCAGAGAGCAGAGACCCAGCAGAGGACAGAGTCTCAGCAGAGGACAGAGTCTCAGCTGAGAGCAGAGACCCAGCAGAGAGGAGAGACCCAGCAGAGGACAGAGTCCCAGCAGAGAGCAGAGACCCAGCAGAGGACAGAGTCTCAGCAGAGAGTAGCGTCCCAGTAGAGGACAGAGTCCCAGCAGAGAGCAGAGTCCCAGCAGAGAGCAGCGTCCCAGCAGAGAGCAGCGTCCCAGCAGAGGACAGAGTCCCAGCAGAAAGCAGAGTCCCAGCAGAGAGCAGCGTCCCAGCAGAGGACAGAGTCCCAGCAGAAAGCAGAGTCCCAGCAGAAAGCAGAGTCCCAGCAGAGAGCAGCGTCCCAGCAGAGAGCAGAGTCCCAGCAGAGAGCAGAGTCCCAGCAGAGAGCAGCGTCCCAGCAGAGGACAGAGTCCCAGCAGAAAGCAGAGTCCCAGCAGAAAGCAGAGTCCCAGCAGAGAGCAGCGTCCCAGCAGAGGACAGAGTCCCAGCAGAGGACAGAGTCCCAGCAGAGAGCAGCGTCCCAGCAGAGAGCAGAGTCCCATCAGAGCACAGAGTCCCAGCAGAGGACAGAGTCCCAGCAGAGAGCAGAGTCCCAGCAGAGAGCAGAGTCCCAGCAGAGGACAGAGTCCCAGCAGAGAGCAGAGTCCCAGCAGAGAGCAGAGTCCCAGCAGAGGACAGAGTCCCAGCAGAGAGCAGAGTCCCTGCAGAGAGCAGAGTCCCAGCAGAGAGCAGAGTCCCAGCAGAGAGCAGAGTCCCAGCAGAGAGCAGAGTCCCAGCAGAGGACAGAGTCCCAGCAGAGAGCAGAGTCCCAGCAGAGAGCAGAGTCCCAGCAGACCAGAGGCTCGGTGGCTCAGTTCGGACACAGTTCATTAAGAGAGTGTCTCAAGCTGTTCTGGAGCAGCTTCTGGATAAACTTCTTGAGCGGGAAGTGATCACTTATTCTGAAATGATGTCAGCCAGAGTCAAAACCCAATTTGAAAAAGCCCGAGAGGTGGTGGACACGGTGCGAAGAAAAGGAGCTGCAGCCAGCAGGGTTCTGATCGATGCTCTCCGAGAGATAGACACGTGTCTTTACGGGGAGCTCGGCTTGAGCTGAAGCAAACGTGTGATGAGTGGAATCTCTAGATCAGCCGCCTGGTGTATAATCTCATCTTTTGGTACAAACGATAATAAACGATGTATGAATGATAAACTAATAGCGGTAGCACTGTCACATCATCCTATGAGGAAAATGCTTTTCAGCGTTTATGATTTGGTTGCGGCTGTAGCTCAAAGGCAAGTGATAAATGATATGGTGATGTAATCATTTAGTAGTAGACTTGTAAGAGTTTTTATCTTTGTAGTTTATTGCATTTACTCTAAGTTGAGAATAATGTAATGTTATATAAATAATTTTGAAAAAAGTTTGGTTAAGCGGTTTGGTGTTTACAAATCACAGTTTCTCCCTGCATGCTGTTCGGCTGATGCTAACATGTACCCAGCTTGTTCCTCTGATTTACCTAAGATGCAGACGTCCCATAATTAAAATCCTTCACCGAGTTAAAATATACATTTAAAAAGCACCAAGATCTCATAAGTGTATGGTGAAATTGTGGTTACACACTGGACACAAAGTCAGTTAAAGAACTTTGGCAGACAACGTCGACGCATGAGACCAGATGAAATGCACCGTAACCTTCATTATAATGCTTTATCAGTCCCCTCCAAAACTATTGGAACAGCGAGGCCAATTGCTTTATTTTTGCTGAATACTGAAAATAATTAGGTTTGACATCAAAAGATGAATATGAGAAAAAAGGTCAGTATTTCAGCTTTTCATTCCAGGTATTTACATCTAGGTCTGTTAAACAACTGAGAAGATAGCTCCTTTTGTTTAAACCCACCTTATACTATCCTCTACCATTCAAAAGTTATAAAGCCGCTTTATTAACAGTGATGCAAATTAGTCGCTTTTCGGTGCCTCCCGCTTTTTTAACGCTGATTTGGGTGACTTGTGTAATTCGTGGAGAACCGAAGAGTTTTCGTTTTGGGGGGGGGGGGTGGGGGGGGTGTCCGTCAGTCCGTCCGTTAGTCCGTCCGACTGGCGGATAACTTCTCACTTCAAAAAAGAAGAAGAAATCTAGATCGCAAAATAATTAAACAAGCACACCCGTTTTTCCTGGCCAAGGACAGGTTCCTTGAACACAACACGAGCGTAACGTGTCTTCACGTGGTTATGTCTCGTCTGAAAGGAGTGTAGACTAGAGTGCTTACGGAGAGCACCGGAACGCCGCTCCAGCTCTTCAAATATTGCAGTACCCATAAGGAGCCGTACACATGCCGCAGTGTTTGCGTGGCTGTCTTTAGTTGTAAGCACAGTGGCGATCTGTTGTTATTAGCATCTGGTTAGCTAGCTATGCTAACGAATTTAAAGAGCTTTTCTACAACCAGGTGGAAGAGAGCTCTCTACTGAGAGGCTCAAATAACCTCAGCTCAGTGAGGTTAAGGCACACATTGATATGATCATTATAGTTATTAATGAGACATTAGAGACTAAATGAAAAACAGGTATAAAATACTATATGACAGTAACAAAAAAGTTGTTAAAAATAACAAGAATAGAGTTTAAAAAGGGAGTGATTTGTAAAATATCCAAAAAGAAAAATCTGCTTACAGTTCTGTTTCAAATGGGTGTTGAGAGATGTACCATTGATCTCCTCATGTTGCCCTCAAAGTGCACCAGATTGATGCTTTTAACTTCAATATTTAAAAAAATCTTCCCGGGGGAACATCCCCCCGGACCCCCCTAGAGGAGGTGAGGTCCCCCCCACTTAAATCATGTTCATATGGATACTAAATATATTTGCACACATCTTGTGTCCATATCTTTCTGTTTTGGTGGTCATGCCACACCGTGTGATTTTTGTTTTTTTAAGCAGAGGTTGAGTTCAATAATTTATACGGCCCTCGGAGGATGTTGTAAAAATGTAAAGGAAAAAGGTTCCCCCTGCTGTAAATAATAATAAAAACCCTTGATTTATAACTTAACATCTCTGTCTCCTATTGATCTGAGTAAATTATAAAGAACAGCCAGTTCATTGAAGCATTATAGCACAGGCCTTTGTCAGATGGTATATTACGCTGTTTTTTTCCTGCTTCGAATAGTTCGCTCTTTTTTCACCATACTTGTGTTTGCATCACTGATTAAACTAGTTTAACAAAGATAGCAACAGTATAATTCAGAGTAGTCCTGTAGTCGAGACCACTTTATCCGAGACCAAGACATTAGCAAGGCTGGAGAGTAGCAAGACCAAGACAAGGCAAAGACTTTAAGAGGGCGAGACCGAGTCAAGACCGGAACCAGACTACAGTGAATCCAACACTACATGATACTCTAACAAGACCATGTGTAAGATACCAGAGTCAATTTGATCTGAAAGATCAACATCATCATAAAAAGACACACATACGTAAGATATCAATTCAACTTCATCATATTTATTCAAAAAGTTATCCTTTTCATATAAAAACAATGAAATAGTAAGAACATAATATAAAACATCATAATAAACATTTTACGGTATATAGGTCTATTCAACAAACAAAAAACAACCAGGAACCACTTTTACACACACACACACACACACACACACACACACACACACACACACACACACACACACACACACACACACACACACACACACACACACACACACACACACACACACACACACACACACACACACACACACACACACACACTACTACATTAATCACAGAACCTGCTGCCACTCCACCTCTCCCTGTTCACACACACTCTTGTAGTGAAGACGTCGCGAAGTGTATGTGTATGTGTGTGTGTGTGTGTGTGTGAAAAAGGGGTTTCCTTCATCCTGTGTGTGTGTGTGCGTGTGTGCGTGTGCGTGTGCGTGTGTGTGTGTGTCTGTGTGTGTGTGTGTGTGTGTGTGTGTGTGTGTCTGTGTGTGTGTGTGTACAAAAGTGGTTCCTGGTTGGTTTGTTTTTTGTTTGTTGCATAGACCTATATTCCGTAAAATGTATATTATGATGTTTTATATTATGTTCTTAATATTTAATTGTTTTTATATGAAAATGCTACATATTATAAGTTCAAGTGAACAGAAATCCACCTCTGGAAATGTTGAGTTACTTTAATTTTTAAGAGATCTGTTAAATGTGATTGTTGGTTATTCAAAAAAAGTATTTTCCCTGTTTATCCTCCAGGTCCAAGGCGTGAATTATCCCAGAGAAATGTCCCAGCAGAGAGCAGAGACCCAGCAGACCAGTGGCTGTTCTCAGTTCGGACAGAGTTCGTTAACAGAATGACTGAAACTGTCCTCAACGATCTTCTGGATAAACTCCTTGAGTCTGGAGTGATCAGGATATCTGAAATGGAGTCAGCCAGAACCGAATCCCAAAATAAGGGAGCACTAGAAGGAGCACGAGAGCTGCTGGACGCGGTGCAAAAAAAAGGAGTAGAGGCCAGCAAGGTTCTGATCAAAGCTCTCCGTGAGCTGTACCCGCTTCTTTACAAAGAGCTAAACAAGAAAAACCTTGTGGGGTTTGTTTGAAAGCCCCTGCTAGTTTTGCACGTTGCTACCTGTAACTAGAGATGGGTGTCAGGTACTGAATTGTTACCGGTACCTGATTGGTCAGGTGATGTGGCCGTCTGACCGCCGTCAGCCAGCAGCGCAGACCCTAAAGCCACCTTTTCTTTTATTAATTTTATACAAAAACATATATGAACATCATATATTTTTAATACAAACCAATTGACATCAGGGGGAGACACATGTTATAAAAACAAATTCTATAACTGTCCAAGTCTGTTCATACCGTGTACTTCCTGTCTGTCTTCTTCTGCTGTTCCCTTTAATGTTTACTTCCTGTCTGTCTTCTTCTGCTGTTCCCTTTAGTGTTTACTTCCTGTCTGTCTTCTTCTGCTGCTCCCTTTAGTGTTTACTTCCTGTCCGTCTGTTTAATTACTTTTTTTGCACTTACTGAGAGAAAAGAGGAGGATTTAAACACAGAAATGTTAAATTTAATATGTGATTCAACTTGTAACACTGTTCAAACTGCCTCTGTGAATAAATTCATTATTATTAAAAAGATGAATTAAAAACAAAGTAAGCTTCTTCAAAATATTTATACACACACACACACACACACACACACACACACACACACACACACACACACACACACACACACACACACACACACACACACACAATTGTAGTTGAGTTTTGACAGCATCCATCAAACTAGATGTTTTGCCTTAATGGTCTGTTTTCTAATATTTCTGTGTTTCTGAACCACGTCTGTGTCTGCATATAATGTTCGTATTTAGTCTCCTCAGGGTTCCCGCGGGGTCTTAAAAAGTCTTACATTTGACTGTATCTGAATGTAAGGCCTTAAAAAGGTCTTAAATATGATCAAAAATATAAGAAAGGTCTTAAATATGATTTAGAAGGTCTTAAAAAAGATCGGATTTGAAAGGTACTTCTGTGTTGCGATAGCGACTAAATGTGTTTTGGGGGAAATGTCCGGGCTGCAAAGTAACCAGTACGGTAATAGCCTTTCAGTTCCCCCCAACAATTTGTATTGAATTAAATCAACATGGAACAAGTAATCACTAGCTTTGTTTCCCCCGGCCCCTTATTGGAGAACACCCAGCTAGTAACCTAGCAACCAAGCTTCAGCTTGCGGCAGTCAGAAACTCATGTATCTTCAAATCTACTTACAAATTAATATGGGGAAGTGTCAGTTCAACCGTATTTGGTTGGAAAACATCTAATTTAGTGCTTGGTTGAAACCAGTGGAGGGGAACGTGTTGGAAGCCCGCCGCACTATTTGCAAAAGAAATAAGCGTTTGTTTTGCTAATGTAGCGTTGGCTAGTGGAGCGTTAGCTAGTGCAGCAGCTCCCGCAACAACACGGTTATGGCTAGAAAGGATCCGTCTTGTGTAAAACTCTCGCGAGAGTTTGGCTGAATGTCACGTGGCTGAATGTTTACGTTTGGCAGGCAGCCTTTCAGTTCCGATCGTTAACATCAGTTGGCCACAGCAAATGATGGTGAGAAGCTAAACTATCTATTAATTATGTCAATAACAGGGAGTGTGATTGTTAAAATAGGGTGTTAGCGGTCTTGCTGGTGTTCAAAGAAGAATGACAACACTGTAGATCACCAACACTATGGTTTATTTTTTATTCACAGGCAAGTCAACGTTGTCGCAGTAAAAGTCCCAAGATAGCCCCTGGTGCAATAAAATGTTCCCTTGCAGTGTTTTACTATTAAGTCTGATGTTTCTCTATTAATATTGCTGCTTCATTAATGTGTATGTTGCATCATGTTACTGCTGTAGATGTGTTTCCGAGCCGCTCCGATTACAACGAGAACGTGACGTCATATTTACACTAGACGGATCCTTTCTAGCCATAACCCAACAACACCGGGGGACCTCCGGGCGACGTTTGGGTCGATGTCAACCCTAAAAGCGGAGGTGCTGTAGACGCTAAATACCGTAGCTAAACACCAATCATACAACAGCAACGATGAAATAGTGTAGTCAATTTAATTTTAGGGGTAATTTCTCAAAATGTTCCCCGTGTGGTTTAATCACCATTACAATAGCCCCACCTAAAATAATTTCCACCAGCCGCCACTGCTGTCCACACTCACAACAACGGCCTACAGAGATAAATAAACCAACAACTGTATTCGCCATGACACAGACAGTCTGTGGTTTGTAATTGTTTAACTTCTGTCTAGTTTCTGAACAGATATGAGGAGCTGTGAGCTCTGAGGGCTAACAGCTAAAGGCTGATGTTGGTTTTGTGTTTCGCATTGAAGATGACGTCACGGCTCCGCCTACACTGCGTTACTAGAGTTACTGCCCCACATACTAAACTGTAATGGAAACGCAGCTTAAAGTGAGCCAGTCCTAACAAGGCCTAGCCATACCGTACTAAGCCGAGTGAGGCCCTGCAGTGGAAAAGCGCCATTAGTCGTCTCATTTAGCACTTGTCAGCAACATGCTATTGATGCACATACTTGTCAATCTTTCATTGTGTTGGATCCCCTGCTGTAGATACAGTGTTGAACTTCGCTTTCTGATCATTTTCCTAAAAAAGCATCTAATAAACATTTGATGGTACGTCCAAAAATGTAAAAGATATCAAAATGTAAAACACGTTGACATAAAAAGTATTTCTCAGTTCATGAATGCATGAATTGGTAAAGAAAATCTTTGTCTAATAACTGCCACAGGTTTTTATCCCCTAGTCTGCACTGCTGACGTTTTCCCGATACAATAAAACAGAAACACTTCATGTTATTGCATTTTTTTAATTGAAAAAACAAAAAGGAAACACTTACAGAGAACGGTCACCGCGATCTAATCCTGTTTACTGATGTTCTGCAAAGCTGGGCCTCATTGAGCATCTTTAGCGAGGTGTTTGTGGATGACTTCATTACTAATGAATGCGCCCCGCTTCAGTTTATCTGATCACAGAACTAGTCACTAAACAACAGCTGTTTCATCCACTGTGTGAAACAAAAGGCTAATCTCTAATCTAACGAACCAAACCGTCCTTCACTAAACCAACCAGTGAGTATTCATCTGAGGAAGTGTTCTCGCTGGTGAACTGGAGAAGAATATTGTTTAAAATGTCATCACCAGTTAATCTATTAATACACGTTGGTGTGGGCTTATGTGTTATCTAGTACGAACACTTTTTAAAGAATATGTGTATTTATTAAATAACTCAACAGCACTGACGCATTTCGTTTTTGTCTAGATTTGAAGCGATTGCCTGATACTACTTAACAATCCTTGTGTCCATTTCTCTTCATTAACTCAGTGCTTATCCCTCTTTGTGATTATTCATCTCAAAAATACAGCGGCTCTTTTTTTATTTACAGTGAATTCCAGGCTACTAACACCACGGTATAATATGTAGAGAGAACGGGGTGATATCCTCCACCATAGTGTTAGGAACTTTTAAATTAGAGAGACAAACACTTTCTGAAGAGTGTGATGACGTGAGATATGTAAAGAAAGTGACAACACTGCCCAAAAAGACATTTTCAATCGGAGAAACACCGAGCTATGCAACACGTTAAGAAGACCCTCCAGAAAAACGAAATTCTGGGATCGCAGAATTTACCGCATAATCAGCAAAATGGCGCATATTTATCAAAAGGCTGCATAATCCCCGCATTTTTCCACACAAAGTTGAGAAAAAAAAAAGTGAACTCGTCTTGACGTGACGTCATCAGCTCGCGCATCACAGAATGTAAACAACACCTTAGAGTGAACGTGTGGAGCTCACACGATAGAGAAAACACCAAGATGAAAAAATCTAATCCATTTGATTTACCGACGAACATTTCTAATAAAGACCGGGCAAAAAGTGGGGGGAAACTATTCTGCACCCCGTGCAACTGTGTGTTGGAGCATAAGAGAAAATCGACGGTGACGACCCACTTTGATTCATTCAAACATTCGAAAATGCTTTCTGCTGCTGCGGACAAGAAAGACAAACAACTCACGTTCCCCGAGGGATCAACCTCCAAAACCCTTTCGAGGGCTTCAAGAAACAAAGTGAGTAGCCTACAAGATTGAAGCTGGTCAGATAACGAACGAGTAAATGAAAACAGAAGGAGGCGGAGAAGTGTGTGTGTGTGTGTGGGGTGTGGGGGGGGGGTGTGAGATTAAAATAGCCCAATTGCTTTTACAATAAATAAACATTGAATGTGTTTGATTGAATAGTAAAGGGGTTTAACGTTAGTGGCAGGTTGTGTGTGAGAGAGAATAAATAAGACAGCCCAATATTTAAAAAAATTGTTATTCTTTTTCCCCGCATATTTCGCAACTTCAGCAATTTCACCGCATAAAATCACATAAACCCCTCGCACGTTTAATCGCATAATCAAGGATTTTTGCCCGCGTTTTTCTGGAGGGTCTAGTAAAGGTGTGGAAGGGAGGGTTACAAAACACACCTGATGCTGGAGCTCTAAAGGAAGAATGTTCTGCAGAACTGTTGACGTACGACCTTCAAATCAACCGTAACCCCCCCTAACTCGTACAAACAACACAGGAGCCATTGTCTCTTTGCGTGTCTCTGCTCCTTCCTTTACATCCTGTTCCTGCACAGGTCTCAGAAGGGTCTCCTCTGTCAGCACGCCCTACTCTCTAGTTTATTCGAGTCCCTCTGTCCCCTCCACTCTGTCCCCTGGAAGCTGTCTTTTCATTGGCTGTCGCTCTCGCCCAGGAGCCAATAGGTGATCATCTTCCCTTTGCCTTTCACGTCGATCTCTCTTCTCCTCTCCAGCTGGAAGCAGTTAAACTCCTGCAAGATGTCGTGAGTCGCCGCCGACACATGGATCTTCAGTGCTGCACACACACACACACACACACACACACACACACACACACACACACACACACACACACACACACACACACACACACACACACACACACACACACACACACACACACACACACACACACACACACACACGTTAGCGAGCTAGCTTTCAGCAGATCTGCAGTGACATCAGAAGGAGTCATGTGACCACATTGTTCAAATAAGACCATACAAATGTTAGGTACATTTCCAACAACAGCTTTATAATCCTGAACGTCACCAAACGCTCCGTCCCAGCTGTGCTCGTCACTCTTTAGTGTCCCCTGGTCTCCCAGCTGTGCTCGTCACTCTTTAGTGTCCCCTGGTGTCCAAGCTGTGTGCGTCACTCTTTAGTGTCCCCTGGTGTCCCAGCTGTGTGCGTCACTCTTTAGTGTCCCCTGGTGTCCCAGCTGTGTGCGTCACTCTTTAGTGTCCCCTGGTGTCCCAGCTGTGTGCGTCACTCTTTAGTGTCCCCTGGTCTCCCAGCTGTGTGCGTCACTCTTTAGTGTCCCCTGGTCTCCCAGCTGTGTGCGTCACTCTTTAGTGTCCCCTGGTTTCCCAGCTGTGTGCGTCACTCTTTAGTGTCCCCTGCTCTCCCAGCTGTGTGCGTCACTCTTTAGTGTCCCCTGGTCTCCCAGCTGTGTGCGTCACTCTTTAGTGTCCCCTGGTCTCCCAGCTGTGTGCGTCACTCTTTAGTGTCCCCTGGTCTCCCAGCTGTGTGCGCTGAAGATGTTTCTTCATGTGGAACTCTTTGTGTTTTTATATTTGCATTGTTTGTGAAGCAGCAGCGAGTTTACTCCTGTTGGCTTCTGTATAAAACGACATAGGTTTTATATTGTCAAAACATTTCTATTATAGAATTTAGAAAGATAAATATACAAAAAAGCTTGTATTATGAGATTAAGACAAATGAACTGCAGTACATCAGAATTTCAAAGCAGAAGAGCTGTGCAGTTAAGTGAAAACATACTGATGAATCTGCACCACATTGAAAAGTAAAGACATGTCTGACCTTCGCCGCTGGACTCCATGCGTGACGACGTGTTGACCGTGTCTCCGAACAAACAGTAGCGCGGCATCTTCAGACCCACCACCCCCGCACACACCGGCCCTGCAGCACAGGAAACACACGGCAAGCTCATGCATCTCCAGAGCAGTGAATATTAAATAGTCCTGATCTAACACACTATTATTTTAAACGTTAAATGTAATGGTGGACTAAGGATTGCACTACTGCTTTTTGCAGATGATGTGGTTCTGATGGCTTCATCGGTCTGAGACCTTCAGCACTCACTGGATCGGTTCACCGCCGAGTGTGAAGCGGCTGGGATGAGGATCAGCACCTCCAAATCTGAGGCCATGGTTCTCAGCAGTAAACCGATGGACTGTCCACTCCAAGTAGGGAATGAGTCCTTACCCCAAGTGAAGGAGTTCAAGTATCTCGGGGTCTTGTTCTTGAGTGAGGGGACAATGGAGCGTGAGATGGGTCGGAGAATCGGAGCAGCGGGAGCGGTACTGCAGTCGCTGTACCGCACCGTAGTGACGAAAAGGGAGCTGAGCCAGAAGGCAAAGCTCTCTGTCTACCGGGCCATTTTCATCCTACCCTCACCTATGGTCATGAAGGATGGGTCATGACCGAAAGAACGAGATCGCGGGTACAAGCGGCCGAGATGGGTTTTCTCCGCAGGGTGGCTGGTGTCTCCCCTAGGGATAAGGTGAGAAGTTCAGTCATCCGGGAGGGACTCGGAGTTGAACCGCTCCTCCTTCGCGTGGAAAGGAGCCGGTTGAGGTGGTTCGGGCACCTAGTTAGGATGCCACCTGGGTTCCTCCCTAGGGAGGTGTTCCAGGCACGTCCAGCTGGGAAGAGACCAAGGGGTCGACCTAGGACCAGGTGGAGGGATTATATCTCTTCACTGGCCTGGGAGCGCCTTGGGACCCCCCAGTCAGAGCTGGTTGATGTGGCCAGGGAAAGGAACGTTTGGGGCTCTCTGCTGGAACTGCTACCTCCACGACCCGACCACGGATAAGTGGGAGAAGATGGATGGATGAATCTTTGAAATCTTTATCCCAGACACGTATGTATTGCTCCCCTCCCATCCTCTGCACATCCTGTGGTAGAAGATGGATCTGTATTCTCTGACGTCTTGGTTAGAGTTGTGTGTGTGTACTCACCGCTGTGAACTCCTATCCTCAGCTCCAGCTGCTGCTCGGGCCGGTGGCAGATCTTGAATGTTCGCACGGCGTGCAGCAGGGCGAGCGCCATGCGGGCGATTTCCCTCCCGTGAAAGTTCCCGTTCCTCACCGGCAACCCCGACACCACCATGTATGCGTCGCCAATCGTCTCCACCTGCAGGGGGAGGGGTGCACTCCATTTTACGTGTATTTAACGCATATATACGCTTTAAAAACGTACAAACAGAGTGCCAACACGCTTCTACGGTTCAGAACTCAGGAGAAACGTACTGCAGCTTCAGAAAGGATGCAGATATAAAAACCCAAAGGTTCCACATGAAGAAACATCTTCAGCAACTTGAGGAGACAAGCGCAGCGTTTACTAAAAGCTGCAGAAACCAAACGCTGCAAATACAAAACGCTGAAGAAGCTCAAACACAACGGAGACCAGGGGACACTAAAGAGTGACGCACACAGCTGGGAGACCAGGGGACACTAAAGAGTGACGCACACAGCTGGGAGACTAGGGGACACTAAAGGGTGACGCACACAGCTGGAGACCAGGGGACACTAAAGAGTGACCCACACAGCTGGGAGACTAGGGGACACTAAAGGGTGACGCACACAGCTGGAGACCAGGGGACACTAAAGAGTGACCCACACAGCTGGAGACCAGGGGACACTAAAGAGTGACCCACACAGCTGGGAGACTAGGGGACACTAAAGGGTGACGCACACAGCTGGAGACCAGGGGACACTAAAGAGTGACCCACACAGCTGGAGACCAGGGGACACTAAAGAGTGACGCACACAGCTGGGAGACCAAGGGACACTAAAGGGTGACGCACACAGCTGGGAGACCAAGGGACACTAAAGAGTGACGCACACAGCTGGGAGACCAAGGGACACTAAAGGGTGACGCACACAGCTGGGAGACCAAGGGACACTAAAGGGTGACGCACACAGCTGGGAGACCAAGGGACAATAAAGGGTGACGCTCACAGCTGGGAGACCAGGGGACACTAAAGGGTGACGCACACAGCTGGGAGACCAAGGGACAATAAAGGGTGACGCTCACAGCTGGGAGACCAGGGGACACTAAAGGGTGACGCACATTGGAACACTTGTGTTTTTATATCTGCATAGTTTGTGAAACGTCAGCACGTTTCTCCTAAAGGAAATGTTTCTGGATCGTTGCAGAGCGGTAGCTCCTCTCGGCCTCCGTGTGAACACATTCAGATATCATTCTTTTCTGAAAGAGAATAGTCTGTGTTGTTTCTCCACCTTGTAAACATCAAAGTTGTCGATGATGGCGTCGAAACAGGTGTAGAGGTCGTTGAGCAGCGTCACCACCTGCAGAGAAACAACCTTATAATAATACTATATATCATATATTATAATATTAATATAATACACACTCATCATCTCACAGGATTAACTGCAGACACCACTCTCAGAAAGTATCAGACTTTTTCAGCAATAATATATTTATAAATACAGCACTGTAATATTCCAATGTTCACATATGTATTGTTGTTATATATCATAATACAATGTACACATTGAATAGTTACATATATTAAATGTTAAATATCAATATATGTTTCATATTTAATAATTGAGTATTATTTGTTAAATAATAAAAAAAGACAATTAGTAAAGAACAAATAGCGCAGAAGTACAGCATGGAAAATAAACCAAGTAGCTGGTACTGTTTACAGATTGTTAATAATTATATTTATATATTATATATTTGAATAACCTGCAGCGGCGTGCTCTCAGCTGAGATGGCGGTGAATCCCACGATGTCGCTGAAGTAAATGGAGACCGAGTCGAAGGCCTCGGCCTGAACCGTCTCGCCCCGTTTCAGCTGCTCCGCCACCGAGCTGAGGAGACACGTGGAACAGGTAGGGTCTGCAGTATTAGTACACACAGTACTCAGTGAGGTAGTATCTGGTACACACAGTACTCAGTGAGGTAGTATCTGGTACACACAGTACTTACTAAGGTAGTATCTGGTACACGCAGTACTCACTCAGGGTATATGCAGGAATCCTGAAGTCAAATTTAATACCTTTTAAGACCTTTTTTAAGACCCTTTCCATACATTTTAAGACCTCATCGCAACTTTGAGTTCTAACCGGTTACATTAGCTACACACTTTACCTCACATTGACTATATTGATTGTAAGATAGCAAAACTAAACAGAGTGCGGACAGACTACTGAAGCCTCCTCTCCACATGAACTTCAACCTCTCTGTGAAGGTCAGGTTTAATGCAGTATGCTGCTTTGTTGCTTCTGTACTCTGTGCTCTTTCATTCCAGTCAAACTCCTCAGAAAACATTAGAAACCAGTATTTGACCAATAAACAAAACAATTGACAAAACTTTGAACTATGAAATATGTTAAAGTTTGGTGAGTAATGCCATATAGGAGCTCCCTCACAAATACCCAGGGGTTAAATTGGGCTGAGGCTGTCCGGGGCTAAGCCCTGGCACATAGGACGATGCTCTGACGTCATCACCCTCACACATTTGTCATATGTTTACAAAAAAGGATATATATGTTATGACTTTTCTCGTTCTTAATATAGACTATATTAGGGTCGATATGTGTTGACTTTACTCTAAAATAGCAGATCTCTGTGACCGGATATAGTTTTGGCTTAGACCCCGGCCCCAAGAGGACGCATACGGTAAAACGCATACGCAAGCGCAAAAAAGTCTTCCGTTCACACGCATTCGATTCATTAACGTGTCCGTTCACACTAGACCGCTGGAAATGCTGGAAACGATGTAGTACATATGTCAGGCCTGTAAGTGGCGCTGCTGCCGCCCGAAATACACCAAAAGCAGCGAAGAAGACCCCGGAGCATGGTTGCCATGGTTGCCCTTCTGTTTATTCTCCGCGGTGGACGGCGTATTCTCCTGCTGTATCTCTCAGGTAGTCCACCAGCAGATGAAAAACACCCACCTCTCCGCCTCTTCCAAGGGACGAGGGGATCGTGCGGCAGAGTTTATTATTATTTATTGAGCTTTAAAACAAATTGATAACGACTCTGTTCTCTGTATAATAATATAAGAATATTTAATAAACGGTGCCTGCCTCTCTTTTCCTCCCCCTCTTCTGACAGCCCAGCAGCAGCAGGAGACGTTGGGAGAGGGAGGCGGGCTATTTCATCGTTATCAGAAAATTATCATATAGGGCTTACACACGGAGCCTTTGGACCCCCAGAGCGTTGCGTATGCCGGTCTACCCACCTTGGGACCCGTTACCGTAGTCGTTTAGTCCCCCCCCCACACAGAGCGGAGCAAGGCAACGAAGCTTAAAATAATAAGCGGCATTTTACGGCGCGCTATGGGGGCCGCCCGGAGGGGGTTTCCCGACATGTCGTTTCAGTAAATTAAAGGGTGTTTCATGTTGTCGTTGCTGTGGACCTTCTTAATACCTTGGAAAATGCCGTTTAATACTTTTTAATACTTTTTAATAGCCTTAATTTTCGCTAAATTTATTTATCAACTTTTAATACTTTTTAAGACCCCGCGGACACCTCACTGAGGTAGTATAAGTACACGCAGTACTTACTAAGGTAGTATGGTACAGCAGTATAAGTAGTCGCAGTACTCCCTGAGGTAGTATAAGTACACAGAGTACTCACTGAGGTAGTATCTTGTAGAGCAGTACTCACTGAGGTAGTATAAGTACACAGAGTACTCACTGAGGTAGTATCTGGTAGAGCAGTACTCACTGAGGTATTATAAGTACACAGAGTACTCACTGCGGTAGTATAAGTACACAGAGTACTCACTGAGGTAGTATCTGTTACAGCAGTACTCACTGAGATAGTATGAGTACACAGAGTACTCACTGCGGTAGTATAAGTACACAGAGTACTCACTGAGGTAGTATAAGTACACAGAGTACTCACTGAGGTAGTATCTGGTACAGCAGTACTCACTGAGATAGTATGAGTACACAGAGTACTCACTGCGGTAGTATAAGTACACAGAGTACTCACTGAGGTAGTATTAGTACACAGAGTACTCACTGAGGTAGTGTAAGTACACAGAGTACTCACTGAGGTAGTATAAGTACACAGAGTACTCGCTGAGGTAGTATCTGGTACAGCAGTACTCACTGAGATAGTATAAGTACACAGAGTACTCACTGAGATAGTATGAGTACACAGAGTACTCGCTGAGGTAGTATCTGGTACAGCAGTACTCACTGAGGTAGTATTAGTACACAGAGTACTCACTGAGGTAGTATTAGTACACAGAGTACTCACTGAGGTAGTATCTGGTACAGAAGTACTCACTGAGGTAGTATTAGTACAGAGAGTACTCACTGAGGTAGTATTAGTACAGAGAGTACTCAATGAGGTAGTATTAGTACACAGAGTACTCACTGAGGTAGTATCTTGTAGAGCAGTACTCACTGAGGTAGTATAAGTACACAGAGTACTCACTGAGGTAGTATCTGGTAGAGCAGTACTCACTGAGGTATTATAAGTACACAGAGTACTCACTGCGGTAGTATAAGTACACAGAGTACTCACTGAGGTAGTATCTGTTACAGCAGTACTCACTGAGATAGTATGAGTACACAGAGTACTCACTGCGGTAGTATAAGTACACAGAGTACTCACTGAGGTAGTATAAGTACACAGAGTACTCACTGAGGTAGTATCTGGTACAGCAGTACTCACTGAGATAGTATGAGTACACAGAGTACTCACTGCGGTAGTATAAGTACACAGAGTACTCACTGAGGTAGTATTAGTACACAGAGTACTCACTGAGGTAGTGTAAGTACACAGAGTACTCACTGAGGTAGTATAAGTACACAGAGTACTCGCTGAGGTAGTATCTGGTACAGCAGTACTCACTGAGATAGTATAAGTACACAGAGTACTCACTGAGATATTATGAGTACACAGAGTACTCGCTGAGGTAGTATCTGGTACAGCAGTACTCACTGAGGTAGTATTAGTACACAGAGTACTCACTGAGGTAGTATTAGTACACAGAGTACTCACTGAGGTAGTATCTGGTACAGAAGTACTCACTGAGGTAGTATTAGTACAGAGAGTACTCACTGAGGTAGTATTAGTACAGAGAGTACTCAATGAGGTAGTATTAGTACACAGAGTACTCACTGAGGTAGTATTAGTACACAGAGTACTCACTGAGGTAGTATTAGTACAGAGAGTACTCAATGAGGTAGTATTAGTACACAGAGTACTCACTGAGGTAGTATTAGTACACAGAGTACTCACTGAGGTAGTATAAGTACACAGAGTACTCACTGAGGTAGTATCTGGTACAGCAGTGTCTCTGCTTTCCTCTTCTCTTCGTGATACGCCTGAGTGCGCTCCTCCACCAGCTCCTCCAGGTTGTTGGCGTACAGCTCCATCCGGGAGAGGAGGTTATCCAGGATGTTGGTCCTCGACTCCCTGCACACACACACACACACACACACACACACACACACACACACACACACACACACACACACACACACACACACACACACACACACACACACACACACACACACACACACACACACACACACACACACACACACACACACACACACACACACACACACACACACACACACACACACACACACACACACACAAATGAACCCACAGAGCCAGAGAGGAGCGTACACTAGGTACCACAGTAATCAGAAATGGGTCCTCTATAGAAACCATTCCTGTGTTGGTCCCTGAAGGCAGCATCTCCCTGGTCCAATGGGATTCCTCCGTGTGATAACTACACGTTTCATTCAGCAGGATAATCTCCACATATTAACACCACCACTATATTTCAGGCTAACAACCAAAAACACATTCAGAGAACCATTGGCTCTCAGACCAGGGGACAGGAAGTGATGAAAGGGGTTTAGGACTCATTCCTGCAGTTAGTTTGATTCTCTCACTTGTTCTGTTTGCGCAGCAGCAGCCGGATGTGGTTGAACTCGGGTCTCTCGGTGGGCTCCTCCGCCCAGCAGCGCTGCATCAGCTGGCCCAGCTCAGGGCTGTGGCTCTGGGGGTCGGTGGTGGGCCGGAGGCAGGGCCACTCTCCCAGAACCACCCGGTCCACGATCTCTGCAGGGGGGGGGGTTATTAGTGTAAATGTTTACAAGGATTGTAATGAATCATTTCTAGTTTGATGCTGGAATCAGAATCAGAATCCCTTTATTCGTCCCACAGAGGGGAAACACATTAGAAAAGAGCCACAGGCAGCTTTATGTTAACTAAGAAGCATGCATAACAATTATATTATACGGTTACATGGTGCTTTACCAAAGCACGTTGCCCATAAACTACATATCCCACAATGCATCTCGTTTTCTGACACGCGCACTGAAGAGACTTGCAATTATTTGCCCTAGACTTCTGCTTTCAGACGTAGTTGATTATGAAGTTATTACCCTGTCCGATAATAATCCAATGCAGAGGCAATAATGTAATATAATATATTATTTTATATATATTAAATAGTTATATATGTATATTTTGTTATAGTCTTAAAGTTACTACCGGCCCTGCGAATGTGGCCCGCGATGAAATTGAGTTTGACACCCGTGGATTAAGGGAACTCAGGGATTTTAGCCTCTGTGGACCATTAACATGCACTAAAACCTGTAGAACACAATAGAGGGAAGGGAAGCCCCTAAAAGCAGAATAGGGCTCCTTTAAGCTGAATAATAGCTCTTGATACAGTCCAGGACAGACAGGGCAATAACGAGTAAAGAGCTCCCTGTTAGAGATGGAGTTTTAAGTGAAACCTGTTTGTTCTCCATAGAAAGCCTCTCTGCTCGCCTGCTTCCTGCCGGCTGTGGTTTGGAAACAGAAACTTTTCCATGTCTTCTTTAATGGTTCCTCTGTGATTTCTAGCTGTTCGCACGTTTGACTGTGAGCCTGTTTCAGAATAAATGAAGCCTCTGCACATCAATTCCTGGAAAGCATTTTTGGAAATAAACCTGGAGAAGAAGGAAGACCGCCGAGTCCAGCTGGCACGCAGAAGAGCCTCAGAGATGCATTTCACTAATGAGGCAGAAAGAGCTGCAAAATCACACTTTTAAATACAAAAGGAGAACGAGCCGCTCTGCAAAAGCTGCCAGCAGACGAGGACGAAGTATTCAGAGCCTTTACCTGACTGTCAAAAGGTAATCAGAGTACTCTCTATACCTGGTAATCAGATTACTCTCTATACCTGGTAATCAGACTACTTTCTATACCAGGTAATCAGAGTACTTTCTATACCTGGTAATCAGACTACTTTCTGTACCTGGTAATCAGACTACTTTCTATACCTGGTAATCAGACTACTTTCTATACCTGGTAAAAAGACTACTTTCCGTACCTGGTAATCAGATTACTTTCTATACCTGGTAATCAGAGTACTTTCTATACCTGGTAATCAGAGTACTTTCTATACCTGGTAATCAGGCTACTTTCTATACCTGGTAAACAGACTACTTTCTATACCTGGTAATCAGACTACTTTCTATACCTGGTAAACAGACTACTTTCTATACCTGGTAATCAGACTACTTTCTATACCTGGTAATCAGACTACTTTCTATACCTGGTAAACAGACTACTTTCTATACCTGGTAAACAGACTACTTTCTATACCTGGTAATCAGACTACTTTCTATACCTGGTAAACAGACTACTTTCTATACCTGGTAATCAGACTACTTTCTATACCTGGTAATCAGACTACTTTCTATACCTGGTAAAAAGACTACTTTCTATACCTGGTAATCAGACTACTTTCTATACCTGGTAATCAGACTACTTTCTATACCTGGTAATCAGACTACTTTCTATACCTGGTAATCAGAGGACTTTCTAAACCTGGTAATCAGAGGACTTTCTATACCTGGTAATCAGAGTACTTTCTATACCTGGTAATCAGACTACTTTCTGTACCTGGTAATCAGACTACTTTCCGTACCTGGTAATCAGATTACTTTCTATACCTGGTAATCAGAGTACTTTCTATACCTGGTAATCAGAGTACTTTCTATACCTGGTAATCAGGCTACTTTCTATACCTGGTAAACAGACTACTTTCTATACCTGGTAATCAGACTACTTTCTATACCTGGTAATCAGACTACTTTCTATACCTGGTAAACAGACTACTTTCTATACCTGGTAAACAGACTACTTTCTATACCTGGTAATCAGACTACTTTCTATACCTGGTAAACAGACTACTTTCTATACCTGGTAATCAGACTACTTTCTATACCTGGTAATCAGACTACTTTCTATACCTGGTAAAAAGACTACGTTCTATACCTGGTAATCAGACTACTTTCTATACCTGGTAATCAGACTACTTTCTATACCTGGTAATCAGACTACTTTCTATACCTGGTAATCAGACTACTTTCTATACCTGGTAATCAGAGGACTTTCTAAACCTGGTAATCAGAGGACTTTCTATACCTGGTAATCAGAGTACTTTCTATACCTGGTAATCAGATTACTTTCCATACCCACCTTTGGGGCTGAGGGGGTCTCCCTCCAGGTAAAAGGCTCCGCGACGCAGCGCCACCTCCTGGAGGACGATGCCGAAGCCGAAGACGTCTCCTTTCTGAGTTCCCTGAGGAGGAGGCGCCTCCATGCGCAGCAGCTCCGGAGCCATCCACAGCCTCTCTGCATCACAGGGGGAGAGGGGGGGTTATCGGAGGGTTTCTGTGCGTATAGTGTGGAAGCAGCTTCAAACGGTGTCTTCCCATTTTGCCCCTTTTTTACATTAGGCCACATAAGAAATGATACTTGTTTGCTTGGTCGTGGGTAGGGGTGCACCGAATGGGAAATTCTTGGCCGAATGCCGAAAGGCCGAAAATGATTAATAGAAATATATATATATATATAATGTATACATTTTTTACCAATGTTGTTCAGCTGCCTGATTATGGAAAAATACATGATTATGGCAAAACTTAACTTAGATAATAATCACTATTATGGGTCCATAAAACATTTATTCAGCACTTTTGAATGCACACAGTACATTCATTCCAAGTCAAGTGCATTTTCTTTTCTCTGTTGGATAACTACAACAAAGTGCATTCAGAACAAAGCCAAGGTGCTTTAAAACTGCATAAACATCGAGGCCAGTAGGCCGACAACAAAATAGTGTAAATAAAGACTGTAACAGCCAGGCCTTCAACAACAACAAATGCACCTAGAAGTGCATGCATACAAATGTGCAAACTGGATAAATCCACATGAATGTAACTATTTACAAATGAAATTACAATTGAATTTCAAGAATCTAAATAAGGCTGTCTGTCCTCATAAGCAAAGTAGTAAACATTGTATAAAGATACATAAAGTGAAAACTGGATACCAAATCCACAACCAATTACAAATTAAATTACAATTTCAAGAATCTGCAAATAAGGTGGTCTGTCCTCATGAGCAATGTGAACAACATAGTATCATTTAGATACCGAAAGTACAATATATTGAACACTGTGCTGCTGTCATTTCCCCCAAATGATAACCTGAGATGGTGAATTATAACTCACAATGAAAATGGTTCAGGAAAGTGGGTATAGAGTAGACATGTAGAACTAGATAAGCTTATGATAAGCCAGCCTTGTCTACTTATTAAGGAAAAGTGGGAGGTTCTTTTTAATGAACAGTAGCTTCTCTGCTTTATCAGCCATAAGTCTGTTCCTCTTCTCATCAAGCACATGAGAGGCAGCGCTGAACAGTCTCTCGCTGTCAGTGCTTGTGATTTGATCATACTCCGCATATTTGTCCGGGTGTTTTGATTTCAAGTGGTGGAGTAATCCCGAAGTGGTGAAAGTCTTTGCAGTTACACCCCCTCGAGAAATGTCAGCTGAACACGTTTTACAAATCGCAATCCGTGCCTCTTTCTCTGATATTTTTAAATATCTCCAAGCGGCAGACATGTTGGCTGTGAGCCAGCCGCGAACATGGTCGCGCGCCGTGCTTGTCGCCGCGTTTTGATTACGTCATCACAACAACACGTTAGCTTACCAACGTAACCCTGTTCTCTGACATTCGGTGATATTTTTTCGGTGCTAGAACCGAAAGAGCCTTTTTAACCATTTTCGGCCGATAATTTTCGGCGGCTGAATATTCGGTGCATCCCTAGTCGTGGGTCTTAGGGTTAGGGTTAGAGTTTATAGATCTAATGATGCATCCCACGAAGCATTGAATGAAGTCTGTTGTCGAATCAGAGGCTGTTGTTGGGGCTGCATGGGACAGGGGGCGAAACAGGAAAGGGGCAGACAGACACACACACACACACACACACGGACGGACGGACGGACAGACAGATCATGTACAAGTGAAAGCTAAAGGAAGTACAAACACAGTGTCAGTAAACAGGATGACTCACGGGCGTAATATGGGGGAGCGTCTTTCCCCGAGCTCTCAGACCTGAAGCTGGACAGACCGTAATCTGTGATCTTCAGCACGAAGCGGTTATCCACCACACAGTTAGAGGACTTGAGTTTCCCGTGAGACAGCATCACGCTGTTGTGGAGGAACACCATGCCCTGCAGAGAGAAATACA
>NC_136905.1:2818069-2840569 GCF_949606895.1 Notothenia rossii
ATAGACACCAAAAAGAAAGAAATTTGGGGAAGCTGGGTTAATCGGAACATGAGAGTACACAGGTATAGACAGAGAGAAGGAAGAAGTAAGATGTCCCCCGACAAACTAAGCCTATATCAGCAAAACTAGGGGCTGAATCTAATCAGCCCTAACTATAAGCTTTATCAAAAAGGAAGGTCTTAAGCGCACTCTTAAAAACGGATAGGGTGTCTGCCGTCCGAACAAAAACTGGAAGCTGATTCCACAAAAGTGGAGCTTGATAAGAAAAGGCTCTGGCTCCCATTGTACTTTTAGAGACTCTAGGAACAACCAACAACCCTGCATTCTTGGAACGCAATGCCCTAGTAGGACAATAGGGTATAATGAGTTCTTTAAGATAAGATGGCGCCTGCCAATTAAGGGCTTTGTAGGCGAGAAGAAGAATTTTAAATTCTATCCTGTGTTCAATAGGGAGCCAGTGTAAGGCAGCCAGAACAGGAGTAATGTGGTCCCTTTTCCTAACTCTGGTTAGTACACGAGCTGTAGCATTTTGAATCAGCTGAAGCGACTTGACTGACTTCTTGGTACACCCTGATAATAAGGAGTTACAATAATCCAGCCTTGAAGTAACAAATGCATGGACTAGTTTCCCTGCATCGTTTTGAGGCAAGATATGCCTGATTTTTGCAATGTTACTTAGATGGAAGTAGGCGGTACTTGAAATTGATTTCATGTGGGCGTTAAAGGATAAATCCTGATCAAATATAACACCAAGATTCCTTACAGTCTCACTGGAGGCCAAATTAATGCCATCCATAGTTAATATATCTTTAGATAATTTGTTTCGTAGATTCTTCGGGCCAAGTACAATAACTTCAGTTTTGGTCGTGTTTAACATCAAAAAGTTAAGGTCATCCACGTTTTTAAGTCCTTGAGGCAGTCTTGAATTGTATTTAGATGATTAATTTCATCAGGCTTGATTGATAAATATAGTTGAGTATCATCTGCATAACAATGAAAGTTTACAGAATGATTCCTTATAATATTGCCTAACGGAAGCATATATAATGTGAACAAAATAGGTCCGAGCACTGAGCCCTGTGGCACTCCATGGCTAACTTTGGTTTGAGAGGAATGGAGGATTAGAAATAGGTCTATAGTTGGCTAAAACCTCTGGATCGAGGTTGTGCTTTTTAAGAAGCGGTTTTATCACTGCTACTTTGAATGATTGTGGAACAGAGCCTTATAATAAAGACATATTCATAATATTTAATAAAGAAGTGCTAATTAATGGAAAAACTTCTTTTAACAGCTTAGTTGGAATCGGGTCTAAGATACACGTTGATGGTTTAGAAGAGAGAATCATTGAATTTAATTGTTCAAGGTTTATGGCTGAAAAGCATTCTAGTTTACTATCTAGTGTAATATATTAGAACTTACGTTTCCGGGAGCTGTTGATAACACTATACTGGTTAAAGGCAAGAGGTCATTGATTTTGTTTCTAAGAGTAACAATTTTATCGTTAAAAAAGCACATAAAATCATTACTACTGAGTGCTATGGGAATAGAAGGCTCAGTCGAGCTGTGGCTCTCTGTCAGCCTGGCTACAGTGCTGAAAAGAATCTTGCATTATTCTTATTCTCATCTATTAATGAAGAGTAGTATGCTGCTCTCGCTTTACGCAGTGCTTCTTATATTCATTGAGAGTAATATGCCAAATTAAACGAGATTCTTCAAGTTTAGTGGAACGCCATATTCTTTCAAGTTGTCTCGACTTTTGCTTTATTTTGCGGGTTTCGGCATTATGCCATGGGAGCTAATCTATGTTGTTTTATTTTCTTCTTTTTCAAAGGAGCAACAGAGTCTAATTTTATTCGCAGCGCATCTGTAGCACTATCAACAACATGATCAATTTGGGGTGGTGTACATTTTGTATAAGTTTCTCCCCTACATGCAGACATGCTATCGAGTTAAGTATTGGTGGAATCTCTTCCTTAAATGTGGCTATAGCACTAACAGATAGGTTTCTGCTGCAGGAGCTTTTGGCTAATGCTTTGTAGTCTAGTAACAGTACTTCAAAAGTTACTAAGAAATGGTCGGATAAAGCAGGATTATGCGGTTCGACTAATAGTTGCTCAATTTCAATACCATAAGTCAGAACAAGATCAAGAGTGTGATTATAGCAGTGGGTTGGTTTATTTACACTCTGACAGAAACCAACAGAATCTAATATAGAGTTAAATGCAACAGTAAGGCTATTTTTATCATCGTCAACATGAATATTAAAGTCACCTACGATAATAACTTTCTCTGTTTTAAGAACCAGAGTTGATAAGAATCCTGAATAAGGACCTTATAGCACACTATCTCTCTGTGGCCCTTTCGTGTGTCTGTAGTCCTTTTGTGGTCATTTATTGTTCTCCTACTTTCAGTTCTGTGTGTCCTTTTTTGTCCCTTGATCATTTGTTCTTTGTCTGTAGTCCTTATGTGTCTTTCTGTGTCTCTTTGAAGTCATTTTGTCCTTCTTTGTAGTGCTTTTCTGTCTTTCGTGGTTCTTTTTTTTTCTATTTTCAGTTCTGTGTGTCCTTTTTTGTCTCTTGGTCACTTTGCATCTCTTGTTAGTCATGTTGTGTCTCTTTGTAGTCCTTGTGTGTCTCTTTGTAGTCCCTTTGTGTCTCTTTGTAGTCCCTTTGTGTCTCTTTGTAGTCCTTGTGTGTCTCTTTGTAGTCCCTTTGTGTCTCTTTGTAGTCCCTTTGTGTCTCTTTGTAGTCCCTCTGTGTCTCTTTGTAGTCCTTATGTGTCTCTTTGTAGTCCCTTTGTGTCTCTTTGTAGTCCTTGTGTGTCTCTTTGTAGTCCCTTTGTGTCTCTTTGTAGTCCCTTTGTGTCTCTTTGTAGTCCTTTTGTGTCTCTTTGTAGTCCCTCTGTGTCTCTTTGTAGTCCCATTGTGTCTCTTTGTAGTCCCATTGTGTCTCTTTGTAGTCCCTTTGTGTCTCTTTGTAGTCCCTTTGTGTCTCTTTGTAGTCCCTTTGTGTCTCTTTGTAGTCCTTTTGTGTCTCTTTGTAGTCCCTCTGTGTCTCTTTGTAGTCCCTTTGTGTCTCTTTATAGTCCCTTTGTGTCTCTTTGTAGTCCTTTTGTGTCTCTTTGTAGTCCCTCTGTGTTTCTTTGTAGTCCTTTTGTGTCTCTTTGTAGTCCCTCTGTGTCTCTTTGTAGTCCTTGTGTGTCTCTTTGTAGTCCTTTTGTGTCTCTTTGTGTGACTGTGTTTCTCTCGTAGTGATTTTGTGTAACTCTGTGTTCTTTCGGGGGCCATTTGGTCGGGGCCCGGTCACATGTGGCCCCTGGCTGTGTGAGCCGCTCAGTGTCCATGAGACACAGGTGTTGCAATCAGAATTTAACGCTTGTTCTCTTATCTCTGATTCATAGCATGATACCTTTATAATCCAGTTACTAGGCAACAGGCTCCTGAATTAATGTGATTTAACGCGCAGCGGGCCGGAGCTGCTACGACTGTTTACTCTCTGAATTATGATTGAAAGGGATTAAACTGCAGAGGTAAATCCATAACTCTAGATACCCAGTGACATACGAAGATAATACTTGACAGCACATGCAGCATTTAGAAAAACATCCACCAAGTTGAGGAAACATGCGCAGCGTTTGCTAAAAGCTGCATGAAAGCAAAGCGCTGTAAAAATAAGCTGATAAAATATTTTAGGTGAGTTTCCATCCACAGAGACAGCTGTCCAGCTTTATAATCCTGAACGTCAACAAGTCAACGTCAACAAACAAAGAAAAATCACAAATTATTCAGAGAACATAGAAAAACACAAAATAAATGCACTTGTTAAAGGTCACCTATTGAGCAAAATCCTCTTCTCCATGTCTCTTCTACATCAACATGTGTCCCCTCTTCTTCATGTCTCTTCTACATCAACATGTGTCCCCTCTTCTTCATGTCTCTTCTACATCAACATGTGTCCCCTCTTCTTCATGTCTCTTCTACATCAACATGTGTCCCCTCTTCTCCATGTCTCTTCTACATCAACATGTGTCCCCTCTTCTTCATGTCTCTTCTACATCAACATGTGTCCCCTCTTCTTCATGTCTCTTCTACATCAACATGTGTCCCCTCTTCTCCATGTCTCTTCTACATCAACATGTGTCCCCTCTTCTCCATGTCTCTTCTACATCAACATGTGTCCCCTCTTCTTCATGTCTCTTCTACATCAACATGTGTCCCCTCTTCTTCATGTCTCTTCTACATCAACATGTGTCCCCTCTTCTTCATGTCTCTTCTACATCAACATGTGTCCCCTCTTCTCCATGTCTCTTCTACATCAACATGTGTCCCCTCTTCTTCATGTCTCTTCTACATCAACATGTGTCCCCTCTTCTTCATGTCTCTTCTACATCAACATGTGTCCCCTCTTCTTCATGTCTCTTCTACATCAACATGTGTCCCCTCTGTGTAAAGAGACTCTGAACGTTTCAGTAACAAAGATTCTCTCTCTTTTTGATCCATTTCTACAAAAACCTGCCAGATTTTGGCCACTTGATGATGTCATAACGATGTGTTGTCTTGTGTAGCCATTAGCCAATCAGCAACCAAGGTAACCCCCCCCCCCCCTTATCACCTTAATCTCCTCCTCGAGCTCCATTGAGTTCTTTGTAACCAAATCTCTCTCAGAGGGGCGTGGGGAGGGGCTCCTTATTTTCATCTAAAGTAACAGACAGAGAATCAGCACTTTGGAAACAGGGCAGAAACAGAGGGGATTATGGGTAATGCTGCAATGATCTGTTTGGTGTTTCAGCCAATCAGAGACAGGCTCTGTATATATCTGAGACCTGTGATATATTGATGGAGAACAGTATCATAGGTGACCTTTAAGAGAACATCCTGTGGTCCCTTCTCCTTAGTGATACCTTCAATCTTATTTCGATTTAAAATTGACGTGATCACATTTACACATCTTCAAAGGAAATCACAGTCCTGGCTTTCTGTTTCCTTCTCCACTTATTCTGATCCTTTGAACACACACACACACACACACACACACACACACACACACACACACACACACACACACACACACACACACACACACACACACACACACACACACACACACACACACACACACACACACACACACACACACACCCACATTAATGCTTAATAGAGAGAGGTAGGACGGCGCTGTGAGAGCAGGGAGAGTAGAGCAGAAGGAGAAGATGGTCGGTGGAGTAATAGGATTTCTCCCGGGATAATATCCATGACAAACAGCTCATGAGAGGCACCACGAATAGGAGCGAGAGATCAGATTACAGCACTGTTTCCGCTCCATTAACTAATGGACAGACACTTCTCACCCTGCGATGATGCTCGGGGAATATTGCAGCCGACCTCAGGATGAATTCATCAGCTGCAGAGCGACACTCGACCTCGAGCTGAGGGAAACACGACGCCATCCATCGCCCGTCAGTGGCATTAAAACAAGCTCTCACTGCGTCCCCTCCACACCTGAGTTATGCACGTTATGATTGTTTCAGGAAAATAAACTAGGCTTGGGTGTAACATGATAACGGGCAGAATCACTAAAATACTCAACCACAGTAAAAATATACATAAAAAACCCACAAAATCACAAAAACATTTAACACATATTTCAGAAAACACAAAAGCACAACAAAGTTACAAAAAAAATACATTTTAGCGACTAAAACGCTGTCGGGTCGTACATGTGTAAGTCCAACAATGATTTGCAGAGGATATGCAAATTCTAAAATAAATCGCGTACTTGAACACACACATTTTGTAATTTAATTTGAAGGACTTATCTCACGTATCGCAGCATGTAGATAAAACTACGGTGGCCCCAGAGGTCAAAACATAACTAATATTTCAGAAAACACATACAAAAAACCCATTATATAAAACACAAAAGAATAACATTATACAAACAATAAAAACACATTTTAAACAATTTGGGAAAAACATATATTAAAAAAAGGTTTAAATACATTTCGAATAACGAAACTAATTGAGGAAACAAAATTCATGATAGGCAAGAAAATAAGAAAACAAAATTACATTTCACACAACAAAAACATTTCAAAAAACTCAAACATAAAAAAAATCACATTTAAGAAAACCCAAAACAAAAGAAATGAAAATTACACCTTCAAAGACAGATCAAGAGAAAACACAACACAGACAGATCGTGACACAAACACAGAAAAACTCAAAATATCACAAAAACAATGAACAAATAAAAAACATTTCAGAAAACAATAAAGGACAAAGAAATACACCAAAAACACGATTTTTCCTCAAATCGTCTTGCTGTGTTTTTCCTCGTTAGATGTTTGTGTTTTTCTGCTGCCTTGTTGCTAAAGGGCTTTCCTCTTGTGAAGCCCAGGCTGCGTTCGAATAGTCCGCTTAGCTTAGGAGCCTTCCTAACCGAGTGAAATGACCCGGAAGTCCCTCAGCGGCAGCAGCCATGATAAGTGCCGTTCCAATTCTCTAGATGAAAGGAAAGGAGGTTTCAAGCTTCCTTTATAACCTCCTTTAGCTTAGGAACCACTGGACCTCCCTCACCGAAAGGAGAGGAGAAAATGCTGCCCCACAATGCATTGCAGCCGCAGCATTTGCCGTCACTCAACAGTCGGCCGTTCACGGAAACAAACGATTATGACGGAGAAATTATATCATGAAACTTACGGTGCTTATTAAGCATTTTAAAACGTATATGGTAAGTTGCCAAAGTGCTTTTGTTTTGATATTTTCATCCAATCATACGTATTGGGATCATTTGTATTAATGTGGACCGGGGGGAGAGGGTGATGAGCATAAATGTCACTTTCCTTTTTTAATTTAAATTCCGACTTTGGTCATGAAGAATATGTTTCTCTGTTGTCCACGTTCATAAAGCATAAAGCAACAGCATCAGAGCACGGTGCAGAGTCTCTAGATGAGTTTACAGTAGCCCCTCGTTCTTATTAAACATCCATGTTGTAGTCCGCTGTGTAGAGAACTGTAGTTTCCATAGTTTCCCCACAGCAGCAGATGCACACAATGACGTCCGCTGGCGCATCATAAACACGTTGGATAGTGAAAGTGCATTCGGATTCTCTAAAGCACCTCAGTCTCTTCTCCTAAGTCCTTTTGAATTTTCCTATCCACTATCCCTTAACCCCGTGACCTTTCACTCAGAGGTCAGGGAATAGGAGATAGGGTTAGAACTTAGGAGCTGATCTTTGGACTATTCGACTGCAGCCCCAGTCTCACAAAACAACGTGTAATAGCGACGTTGGTCCACAGGGCAAAACGTAGTATGTTCACAAATAACCCTCTCAAGACGTGACATGGATACAACATGTTGTCCTATTCATTTCTAATGACCAGTGCCCGTGTCACGTGATCGCAAACTTTCCCAGCGTGAGAAAAAAAAACATGGCGGACACCCGATTTATTTTTCCTAAATTGTAGAATAGTTTGGCCGTTAAAATGCTTTTTGATTAAATTGCTAGCGAGAAGTTTAAATTGTACTTTTAGAATCTACGTCCAGTGGATGTGTAGGATCCATAGTTTGATAGATATAGACGCGTCCTAAAACTGGGAAGTAAACTCCTTCCGGTTCCTTCGACTAAAACGCAATGCAGTTTCTCCATAGGATTTAGGAAAATATCTGGAAATAAGGTCTGTGGTTGAAACACATTTAAGAGACGGATCACGTTTTGTTCAGCCGGATAATATCCACATGTCTACCCCACTTTTATAATTTTTCGAATCATAAATCTAATGGCCAGAAGCAAAATGCTAACGTTGTGCTATAAAGGAACTACAGCACGGTCGCTGCTTCAACGTCACGCCAACTTCAGATCCATATTCAAACACTCAGATTCTAAATGGAACGAGTTGAAGCGTTTGTTTGAACAGTCTGCAGGAGGCAGGGACTTGCTCTCAAGCAGAACAGAAACTAACTTAGAGGAGTGTTTACGTGTTCGTTGTAATGACGTACAACGGCCTCCACGACTTCTGTAGTCCTATTCAGCCACTTGGTAACAACCATCGTTTTTCAGACACGTCCACTCTTCAGAGATCACCAGTGGGGTCACTGCTGATGGATTTAATGTAGAACAAAACGTGATCCGTCTCTTCAATGTGTCTCAACCACAGACCTTAGTCCAGATATTTTCCAAAATCCTATGGAGAGATCCCATTGGCTCTGAGACGAGGGAACAGGAAGTGGTGAAATGCTGACTCACTTCCTGGTTTTAGGACTCGTCACTGCACCACTCTATTACGAAGATTATTTGAGCTCCATGTTTTTTTATACAAAATTCTGTATCCATGTCTTGACAGGATTATTTGTGAATATATAAATGTTTTACACGTTTTGTTTTGTGAGACTGGGCTGTTGAAATCAGCTGAGCGTTAAAACAGAGTGTCCTCTGTAATCACTCGTGCTCCTCCTGTGGACGGTTTCAATGTGACTGATTGGAGACAAAATGCATGTGATGATAATTCAAGGCTTTAGAAATCTGAGGTAATCAAATCACTGAAGCGTCCTCCAGAGTGTCGCTCTCGTTTCAGAACAGAATCACCTCTTTGTGTTTCTGTGCAGAGAATTAACACACACACACACACACACACACACACACACACACACACACACACACACACACACACACACACACACACACACACACGGCTCCTGTTATCCTCGGATATTTAACGTAATGTAACTTTACATACCGTCCCCATTCACTTACATTAACTTTTTTTCTCCCATTTATTTATGTCATTATTACATTTTTCTACATTCCTTTCTTTTGTTTGAATTTATTTTGTACATTTTTTAACATGAATATGTTTTTTTATACATCATTATTTAATTGTTTTTACATTTCTTTCTCTTGTTTTCGTTGTTTTTCCTGCATCTCTTTATACTCTTTTTAAATTGTTTATATTTTTGCACATGTTTTCCTTCCATTCCACTTTTATTTATTTCTCTCTTCTTTCTACATTTCTTTCTCGTTCTACATTTGTCTCAATGACATCAGAACCCCCCCGCTGCAGCAGACACATGTTTTTACGAGCTGTATTTTAATCTTTCGATCTCTGTGTGGGTTCACAAAGCAGAAGCATTCAGATGAATGATTTATTTCTCCTGTTGTTATAAATGCTAACCTTCACTTATAAACACACACACACACACACACACACACACACACACACACACACACACACACACACACACACACACACACACACACACACACACACACACACACACACACACACACACAAACTTCCTGGAAAGCAATGCATCACTTACCAGGAACACATCAAACTCCCACACCTCGTGGTTTAATGTGTGTGTGTGTGTGTGTGTGTGTGTGTGTGTGTGTGTGTGTGTGTGTGTGTGTGTTTATATAATGAGAATGCTCTCAGAACTCGTGACATTTCAGTGGCAGGACCCCCCCCCCCCCCATAACTGCGCCTCTAAATGTCAATCTGCATCATAAGACACCTGAGGCCTGTACTACGAAGCCGGTTCAACAGACCCTGGATATGTTTGAGTTACCCGGCTTACCTAGTCCAAAACAAACGTGCTCTCGCTATGCGGTCCTACGACGCTGGTTATCAACTCGGTAACTCAAGCCAGGGTTTTTCTGTCCGGCTGAGTGCGCGTTCACATGAAAGGGGCGGGGCTAGCAAAATTTGACCAATCACAAACATGGAGAAGCGTACTGACAGCGCAGCGTCATACTTCCTGAATGAAAAGTCAACTATAATATTAGACAAATATGAAGAAGTTAAACTTTAAACATCCATGACTTAAACACTTTCTCCAGGATCAAAGCCACATAGCTGCACCTGCAAGGTGAATACAGCTGGTAACAGAACAAGTGTTTGAATGCGTACATGAACAGGTTTATGATATCACTGCCCCGTCTAAGACACCATCTGACTTTAATTACATTTGACTCGAGTGTTTCCTCAACTTAATGTGTTGCTTCAAATAATACTTCTGCATACAGTATGTGACACTGTGAGTGTTGCACGGCCAGATACGGCTCAGCTGACTCAGATAAGGAGATGATACATTATGATGTGATATGCTGCGGACTGTACTTAATGTTACTCTGATCCGGTTACTTATGTTGTGGCAGATATTTAAGTAACGCTAATGTTCTAATAGTCAGATGCTCTGAAGATGGGAGGTGATATTCTATTAATGTTCACGTTCACACAGTCGGTGATTTTTGCCGGCCGTCTTTTTATTTCTGTATTTCCTTTCTCCTGTAATATGACTTCGTAGCTTTAAACTCCGCACACTGAGCTCTGACTGGTCAGCAGGCAGTGCTTTCACTGAGTTGAGCTCTTAGCCTGGAACCTAACCTGCTCCGGACCAGGCTAGCCATTCAGCATAAGCTACCATGAAGATCTAGCCCGCTAAGAAGAGAACCAGCGTCGTAGGACCGGAAAACCCGAGTTTTCCCTGAAGTTAGCTCGCTAAGCGAAAATCCAGCTTGGTAGTACAGGCCTCTGAGCCCTTGTCACTGTGACTCCGCCCCCTCCACCTGACCCCACCCCCTCAGTATGATTCCACCCCCTATGCTGCACTGTAGCCCCTCCCCTTTCTTGCTGTGAAACCCCGCCCCTCCTTTTCACGTATCTGGACAAAACCAGCTGATACACTTTGAATTGTATATTATTTGTTTCTAACGTTGACACAAAAATGTGTACAATAATAATAATCAATTTGATTTATATGCTCACTTTTCATTTGAGTAAACAAAACTCAAAGTGCTGCAGAGTAAAATGGTACGATTTTAACGTGTTATCTCCTAACTTAAAGGGGTAAGATTACCATAAACAAACAATAAAGGGATTCAATTATTATCTTAAACCATCACTTACACACGACATGTATGTAAAGTATATGACTGGGACTATCTCCCAAAAGTGACTGATATTTTGATCGCTGTAAAATGACAAAAAAATATCTTTATGTTGTTATTTCCTTAAAACAAAGACTAACAATAGCAACAGTATTTCTGTGTCGGTCGGTAACGAGTGTACACGCTGCATCAAAGCCAACAAGTGTTCCTCCGTCACCAATCGCTGCTCTCTGCTGATCCATAATTGCCTTGTAGCTATGGAAACAAGTCGTCTGGGTCCTTATAGCAACACACACACACACACACACACACACACACACACACACACACACACACACACACACACACACACACACACACACACACACACACACACACACACACACACACACACACACACACACACACACACACACACACACACACACTGCTTAATGGCTGTAATTAACCTCTTATGGCAAATCACTTTTCCATCCATAAATCAGTGCATTTCAGTCGACCCCCCTCACTTTAATCATTATACTTTCCCTGAAAACACATTATTTCTACTAATATGTTTACATGCCAAATTGAAATTAGTATTCAACATTTATTCTCGTTTGTATGCTGCTATGAAATGTAGGATTTTCTTCAGGGATTTCCAGCTGTGACACCGCTTTCTTGAAAGGGTCAACTTTGTGATATTTGCGGATATTTAAAAACCTGTTGATATTCATGTTTAATGAGTTCTCTCCTGCTGATGTTCAGGTGTATATCAGTATGTAGTGTCTCTACTTTAAAGAGTCCTCTCCTGCTGATGTTCAGGTGTATATCAGTATGTAGTGTCTGTACTTTAAAGAGTCCTCTCCTGCTGATGTTCAGGTGTATATCAGTATGTAGTGTCTCTACTTTAAAGAGTCCTCTCCTGCTGATGTTCAGGTGTATATCAGTATGTAGTGTCTCTACTTTAAAGAGTCCTCTCCTGCTGATGTTCAGGTGTATATCAGTATGTAGTGTCTCTACTTTAAAGAGTCCTCTCCTGCTGATGTTCAGGTGTATATCAGTATGTAGTGTCTCTACTTTAAAGAGTCCTCTCCTGCTGATGTTCAGGTGTACATCAGTATGAAGTGTCTGTACTTTAAAGAGTCCTCTCCTGCTGATGTTCAGGTGTATATCAGTATGAAGTGTCTGTACTTTAAAGAGTCCTCTCCTGCTGATGTTCAGGTGTACATCAGTATGAAGTGTCTGTACTTTAAAGAGTCCTCTCCTGCTGATGTTCAGGTGTACATCAGTATGAAGTGTCTGTACTTTAAAGAGTCCTCTCCTGCTGATGTTCAGGTGTATATCAGTATGTAGTGTCTGTACTTTAAAGAGTCCTCTCCTGCTGGTGTTCAGGTGTCACGGGCCTCGTGCATCTGGATGAGAATGGAGACAGAGAGACGGACTTCGCTCTGTGGGATATGATCGACACCCACACCAGCGCCTTCCAGGTCAGCATTAATATATTTATTCAACAGTTTTTGTGCCTCCACACTCGTACTCTACCATTCCCATAGACACGCACAATCGATCTGCCAAACGGGGAGGAATCATTTGTTAAAAGTGCCACAAATGTCGACTCGGGCTCAACGAGCACTTGGTAAGAATTTGATATTGAAAATCCTTGTGACATCAAAGAACTATGATCATTTTCCACATCACTAAATAAGTCATGCCCAAAAACAACCTGTGATCTACTCAGCCAGTATATTAGTCAGATCACCCATCCATACGTTTTATCCTAAGTTATTTAGTACATCATCATCATCATCATCATCATCATCTGAAGAAGAAGAAGAAGAAGAAGAAGAAGAAGAAGAAGACATACTTTATTAAAACTCACAGGGAAATTGCTTTCTCCACTATGTTGTGTTTCCACACGTTACACACACAGAGGATATACATGCACACACACACAACCACATGCAGAGCAGAGAGGCATCCTGTTAACCGGCGCCAGGGAGCAGTTTTGAGTTTGGGTGCATTGCTCAAGGGCACCTCGGCAGTGGCCCAGGAGTTGAACTGGCACCTCTCCATATTTACGTGCAACATCATGCATAAATACTTCATCATTAAACTCTTATAAATGTAAAGAGGACATAAACACTGATTTTCAAGAACTCTACTCTTAAACCCAACTTCTTGAAATGTTTGTTGTTTTTGTTATTTCAGATAGTTTTGGTGTACAACAGTTCAGAGGAGCAGCTGTCAGCCAACACTGGAACCACTCTGCACTGGCTCGGAGGAGTTCGTCCTCGGGATGTTCCCTTCTGCGGCTTCAAGAACGAAAACCCTGTCTGCGTCACAAGTCTGTAAAAAAACACACCAACAAGTTTACCGTATTTTTAATGTCAGCCCTGAACTTTACTTCAGATTCAAAGAGGCCTCTCCTGCTGATGTTCAGGTGTATATCAGTATGTAGTGTCTCTACTTTAAAGAGTCCTCTCCTGCTGATGTTCAGGTGTATATCAGTATGTAGTGTCTGTACTTTAAAGAGTCATCTCCTGCTGATGTTCAGGTGTATATCAGTATGTAGTGTCTCTACTTTAAAGAGTCCTCTCCTGCTGATGTTCAGGTGTATATCAGTATGTAGTGTCTACTTTAAAGAGTCCTCTCCTGCTGATGTTCAGGTGTATATCAGTATGTAGTGTCTCTACTTTAAAGAGTCCTCTCCTGCTGATGTTCAGGTGTATATCAGTATGTAGTGTCTCTTCTTTAAAGAGTCCTCTCCTGCTGATGTTCAGGTGTATATCAGTATGTAGTGTCTCTACTTTAAAGAGTCCTCTCCTGCTGATGTTCAGGTGTATATCAGTATGTAGTGTCTCTACTTTAAAGAGTCCTCTCCTGCTGATGTCCAGGTGTATATCAGTATGTAGTGTCTCTACTTTAAAGAGTCCTCTCCTGCTGATGTTCAGGTGTATATCAGTATGTAGTATCTCTACTTTAAAGAGTCCTCTCCTGCTGATGTTCAGGTGTATATCAGTATGTAGTGTCTCTACTTTAAAGAGTCCTCTCCTGCTGATGTTCAGGTGTATATTAGTATGTAGTGTCTCTACTTTAAAAAGTCCTCTCCTGCTGATGTTCAGGTGTATATCAGTATGTAGTGTCTCTACTTTAAAGAGTCCTCTCCTGCTGATGTTCAGGTGTATATCAGTATGTAGTGTCTCTACTTTAAAGAGTCCTCTCCTGCTCATGTTCAGGTGTATATCAGTATGTGGTGTCTCTACTTTAAAGAGTCCTCTCCTGCTGATGTTCAGGTGTATATCAGTATGTAGTGTCTCTACTTTAAAGAGTCCTCTCCTGCTGATGTTCAGGTGTATATCAGTATGTAGTGTCTCTACTTTAAAGAGTCCTCTCCTGCTGATGTTCAGGTGTATATCAGTATGTAGTGTCTCTACTTTAAAGAGTCCTCTCCTGCTGATGTTCAGGTGTCTATCAGTACGTAGTGTCTCTACTTTAAAAAGTCCTCTCCTGCTGATGTTCAGGTGTATATCAGTATGTAGTGTCTCTACTTTAAAGAGTCCTCTCCTGCTGATGTCCAGGTGTATATCAGTATGTAGTGTCTCTACTTTAAAGAGTCCTCTCCTGCTGATGTTCAGGTGTATATCAGTATGTAGTATCTCTACTTTAAAGAGTCCTCTCCTGCTGATGTTCAGGTGTATATCAGTATGTGGTGTCTCTACTTTAAAGAGTCCTCTCCTGCTGATGTTCAGATGTATATCAGTATGTAGTGTCTCTACTTTAAAGAGTCCTCTCCTGCTGATGTTCAGGTGTATATCAGTATGTAGTGTCTCTACTTTAAAGAGTCCTCTCCTGCTCATGTTCAGGTGTATATCAGTATGTGGTGTCTCTACTTTAAAGAGTCCTCTCCTGCTGATGTTCAGGTGTATATCAGTATGTAGTGTCTCTACTTTAAAGAGTCCTCTCCTGCTGATGTTCAGGTGTATATCAGTATGTAGTGTCTCTACTTTAAAGAGTCCTCTCCTGCTGATGTTCAGGTGTATATCAGTATGTAGTGTCTCTACTTTAAAGAGTCCTCTCCTGTTGATGTTCAGGTGTATATCAGTATGTAGTGTCTCTACTTTAAAGAGTCCTCTCCTGTTGATGTTCAGGTGTATATCAGTATGTAGTGTCTCTACTTTAAAGAGTCCTCTCCTGCTGATGTTCAGGTGTATATCAGTATGTAGTGTCTCTACTTTAAAGAGTCCTCTTTGAAGTGTGAATAGAATACTTAAAGGTATAATATGTAACATTTCCACATGTGTAAAACTAGCCCTATGTTATATACTTATTTTAGTACATAGGAAGTAAAGCATTGTTTTCATTGTGTTAAATGTAGTTGCTTTTGAATGCAGATGTTTTGTAATAGTTCCCTCTCTCTCTCAGAGACGGTCACCATCCATCAGATGGCCTTCATCGTGGTCTTCTTCATGTTCACGATGATCCTCACCATCACCTTCTTCATCTACAGGTGAGCTGCTCACGTTACATCTATAAAATCAAAACTTCAAAACTTGAAACAACACACCGGTCATGAGTCTCAGTGACTTAGTGAAGCACTTTCCTTTAAATGTGGTATTCATCAGATTATTGTCAGCACTAAGACGGGAGGCAAACTCTTTGGGTTTAGAAACCTTGATTTTAAAGCTTGATGTTTGTCGCAGCGTTTATGTAGATACGGTGGCCGACAGGTGCAAACACGATACAGCGCAAATGTTCCTGTACTCACGAAGAAACATCTTCAGCAACAACACCTGCAGCATTTAGAGAACATTCAGCAACTTGAGGAGACATGCGCAGCGTTTACTAAAAGCTGCAGAAACCAAACGCTGAAGAAGCTCAGACACAACGGAGAGCAGGGGACACTAAAGAGTGACGCACACAGCTGGGAGACTAGGGGACACTAAAGAGTGACGCACACAGCTGGGAGACTAGGGGACACCAAAGAGTGACGCACACAGCTGGGAGAGCAGGGGACACTAAAGAGTGACGCACACAGCTGGGAGAGCAGGGGACAATAAAGAGTGACGCACACAGCTGGGAGAGCAGGGGACACTAAAGAGTGACGTACATAGCTGGGAGACCAGGGGACACTAAAGAGTGACGCACGAAGCTGGGAGACCAGGGGACACTAAAATGTGACGCACACAGCTGGGAGACCAGAGGACACTAAAGAGTGACGCACACAGCTGGGAGACCAGGGGACACTAAAATGTGACGCACACAGCTGGGAGACCAGGGGACACTAAAGAGTGACGCACACAGCTGGGAGACCAGAGGACACTAAAGAGTGACGCACACAGCTGGGAGACCAGGGGACACTAAAGAGTGACGCACACAGCTGGGAGACACAGCTGGAGACCAGGGGACACTAAAGAGTGACGCACACAGCTGGAGACTAGGGGACACTAAAGAGTGATTCACACAGCAGGAAACCAGGGGACACTAAAGAGTGACGCACACAGCTGGAGACCAGGGGACACTAAAGAGTGACGCACACAGCTGGAGACCAGGGGACACTAAAGAGTGACGCACACAGCTGGGAGAGCAGGGGACACTAAAGAGTGATGCACACAGCTGGGAGATCAGGGGACACTAAAGGGTGACACACACAGCTGGGAGACTAGGGGACACTAAAGAGTGATGCACACAGCTGGGAGATCAGGGGACACTAAAGAGTGACGCACACAGCTGGGAGACCAGGGGACACTAAAGAGTGACGCACACAGCTGGGACATCTTGGTGACGTTCAGGGTTATAAAGCTGAACAGCTGTCTCTGTCTCAGAGTTACTCGTCTCAAAGTGTTTGTCAGTAGCTTTGTCCCAATTCAGCGTCCCTGTCCTCCGGAGGCTGCGTTCGGAGACCACTTGCGTCACTTCCGCCAAAAGAAGGCTGTCCCAATTTTTTAAAAAGACAAGATTCCTCCGAATGCGGCCTCTTTCCCCGGATTTGGAGGACACATCTGATGTATCCTCCGCCGTCTACCATATCTGACAAGTGAGTTTTTTCTAATTAAATGGCGGTCCGGTCACTAATAAATGTGAGTATTGGGTTTCAACTTACTTTAAAATAACTAACGTCACACACGTCAAACGCAAGGGGCATTAAAACGTATATACGTACGTAAATACGTTAGTGACGCTAACTAGCTAGCTGGACGTGCTGCACTGTTGGTTTGCACCTACTTTCAGCTCATGCAGCTTTGAAGTAGGGCTAAAAGAATCTGAAATATTTCATTCAGCTTAAAGTGTATTTGATTTATCCTAATCCAGTAATAATAGGACAATCAGAAATGGACAGCAGCCTTTAGCCTGTTCTCTCTTTCTGCAGCGCTGTCAAAGGGATGCAAGCTCTCACTTCCTCTCTTTTGTTTAAAGAAAAGAAAAAACAGTCATTCATTTTAAAGAAAGCTTCAGGGACTGTTTGGTCTGTAATGCTTAGAGTTACATTTTGCAATGATCATTTTGCAACCCTGCGTTTAATATTATTAATTCAGTTTTTTTCCTTTTATCTTGTTTTCTCTGTTATTAGGAACATTCAGGAGAAAGTGGACCCCCTGTGGTGCTGCAGAAAGAGAAACAGCGATCAGGGACCCCCTCCTCCCAAACCTCTGCTTCCTGCCGACTGAACAGCTGATCAGGGAACAGACTGCAGAGTGCATCACTTTATACACTTTAAAGGTCTCCTATTATACTACTTTTTGGCATAGAGTATAACTCTCAGATATATACAAATATATAAAAAACATGTCTATGAAGTGTTTTGCTCAAAATACCAAACAAATCATCCATTCTAGCCTCAAACCCCTCGATTTCAGCTGTTACTAAAGTGCTGAGTCTGGGCCTTAGCTTAAAAAAAACGCTCACTCAGGAGAACTCCCAGCAGAAACTCAGCTAAATGCTGTCGTGATGAAACTCTATATCGTGTTCCAAACCACATCAAGGATTCTCTCTGAAACAGGATGGAGCTCAAACTCTCTTTCTCTCTCTCAGGTTTACCACAAGGTGAGTTCCTTTTGATTTCCTGCTTCTTCACACAGACTCTCTCCAGTACAGGTTAGCTCTGAGTGTTAGCATGCTAATGTAAACACAGACCATATTACTTCCAGAACACGTCTTTCATTGTTTCTGACAGCAACGTTTCTGATTGGCCCGTTGGTGTAAATGTAACGGGTCACAGCCGTAAGTGACTCGTTATCGATCAGGAAACGGACAGTGAAGCATCTGAGTGAGTTTTCTGGCATTAACATCCACATCAGTGCTCACTTCAGTGTCTCTAGTATATATTTAGCTCATTTATACAATTAGAGAAATTATGAAATAACCAGGAAAATCTTATTTTTAAATAATCACACAAAATACAAACGCAAACCTACCTGAGAACAAACACAATATGTCCTTAACATCCGCATTGAAAAAAAAATCTGAAAGTCTTTCCATGTAAATAAACAAAATGGCGCAGACCGCGTCTATTTCGCGCCAAAACCACACTGTAAATATCACCCAAAATGCTATTTCTTAAAATGTAAACTGAACAAAAACTGGTTAATAATGTACCCAAATTGACACTAAACAACATACATCACTTTCATCAACTTAAATAGCCGGTTAACCACACAAAATTGAAATAAACCACGACACAATTCCTAGCACAACTCACCCTCAGCAGCACTTCAGTGTGAGGGGAGAGCGGGATGACATTCAGGAAGTAGACAAAGATGTGCAAGGGGAAAGTGTTCCCACTGGAAACATCACTCAAAAATATTAAACCAATCTGATAAAGATCAAATTCACAACCTATTGTAAATCATCCTTTATAAACTAACAATTATGTATACACATGTTTGACTCATGTCGTCATGACGCAGCAAATCTGGATCAGCTCCGTTGTTCCCCCTTTTTAGAGATGTGGGCACGGAGGAAAAGAGTGAGGGGTTTATTTTTTGACACGTGAGTCTCCTGACATCGGGGACACACCGGGGACACACCGGGGACACATGGTGATGTATAGAAGACATCAAGAAGTGCATTTTGCATAATAGGAGACCTTTAAACTAACAAATCCCATCTGTATGCCATATACTGTATGTACTTGTTACATCGCTGTTATCAGGTTATATTTGACACTTATATTACTTCATCTAAATTGTGTTTGCTTATATTCAACTATATTTTATCTTGCACTCTTTTGTGTCTTACGTTCAGAATCAGATTTTTTCTGTCTTTTTTTTCATATATAATGAATGACTATAGCTTGAGTCGGTCTGATTCCCCAAAACTCTTATTACCAAACAGCTGCTTTTCTATTGTTGTTGCATAATAAAAATAATAAAAAATAAAACACTTGATCAACTCACTTCTGCTGATACTTGTTTTCCTGCTGTTGGTGTTAAAGTCCATGATCCATTTCCTCTGTCCTCCATGCTGCTCATAATAGAAGATATGAAGCTGCAGAGAGAGGATGGATATATTCTAACCTCTACTTTGTGATTACATGAAAATACGAAGTTGAATTAAAATAGTACTTTTTAAATACATTGTTTATTTCATTCTCTGAGGTTTTAACCATTATTTACAACATGAAGTAGCCTACATAAGCAGTTGAATAGGTCATTAAACAGTCTAAATAAATATAGGATAGAAAATGTTTAATAGTATGTTCAGGAGAGCCGGGGTCTCGGTGCTGACCTGGTGTCAGTGGGACTTCATCTGGGCTGCTTTAGGGAAGAAGGAGAATATAAACTGTTACAAACCACAGCTAGATATTAAGATTAGAAAACTAATATTGTTCAGAATCAATCTATAAAACATGCTTTGGTTGGTCAGGTAAACAAACATATTTCTATAGAATATCTAGACTTGGAGGATGAAACCCTCTTTAATGGTGACACATACATGCACGCAGCTTTGAACCCATCCTAGTACTGGGAGCAGTGGGCAGATATTGCACAGCGCAGGAGTGGGCGAGTGGGGGGTGTCCGGTGCCTTGCTCAAGGACACCATGGCAGGGCAGGAGGTGAACTGGGACCAAGTAGCAGTCCACACTCCATATTTAGGTCTGTTCAGGGACTCGAACCGGCGACCCTACGGCTCTCAGATTAAACTTATTTTAGATATGAAATGTAAGATTAAGTGACATCAGCTATATAGACACTGTAATGGCAACTTTAATGTTCCAATGCCCTATATTCTATGAGCATCTGCCGGGCTGGTGGAATCGGTGTGCTCTCTTCCTCCTGTGTCCTCTTCTTCCTGCCAGCTATGACCCGTTTTATACACCCAGTGCAGCTAAACCCCGCCACCAAGTGTCCAAAAATAATATTGCAGTATAAATGGCTCCTACAGACACCTTATAGGATGCTACTAGTATATCTGAAATGAATAGGTTAGCTACGTCAGCTGGCTAGCTTACAGCAGATCTGCAGTAAAATCAGAAGGAGTCATGTGATCACATCAGACAGTTGTCCCCCCCCCCCCCCCCCCTCCCCACCTGCAGGAGGATGAAGCTGGAGAAGGAGCTGGTGGCTCAGCTCTGGAGGATCTCCTGGGACGATATTCAGATGGGGAGCCTGGAGAAAGTGCTGCGGAGCGGCAGCAGGATGACACTGTCACTGGTCAGCTCGCACACACACACACACACACACGCACGCACACACACACACACACACACACACACACACACACACACACACAAATAAGTGGAGCATATCTTAAAAATAGCCAAAGAAATATGTGAATAAATTCTGCAAAATACCCGAAAAATGCATAAAGAGAACTATACAAAAATATATCCTAAGAAGAAGTGGAATACATCTGAACGAATCCCCCCAAAAACATGTGAAACATGTCTAAAAATGTCTGAAAACTTATTGAAAAAGAACATCTGAATAATGTGTAAGAAAAAAGAGTAAAAACAACGAGATGAAAACACAAGAGGATATATAGAATATGATGCATTGCCGCAGATTAAACTAGCCAACAGTAAATACAAACATACACATCAACGCTGCAGTAATCCATACTCATCATTTAAGATATACTTTCTTTATATTCTGCACGTCTCCCTTGAAAAAGAGATCTATGATCTCAATGGGACCAATCTGGATAAATAAAAGTTACAAACAAACATTATAAAACGGACAAGTCAAATCAAGCAATCTGATTGGTTCTTAGCCGTGATATACTGAGCGTATACCACGGGTAGAATTGTAAGTTACTTTTCACAACAAGTCAGTATCCCTTCGCGCAGTTTGCTTTTCATACTGGAACAACAAAGTAGAGGAGAAGTAACGGGGCAGAAACCCTCCTTTTTAAGCAGCGGCCCAGACATAGACATCAAACGCCAAAACATATTCAGTGTGCAGTTCCTTTGGCATTAGGGCAGGGATATCTAGATACTTTTGAAGGTTTAACATCATGAATTGTGCTACTTTTAAAGCAAGCAACGATGTTTTCAAATCTGTAATCAAAGAGGTCCGCAAAAACGCAATCGACCAATCAGATTGCTTGATTTGATTTGTCAGTTTTATAAATATATTTAAATTTCTTCCGTTACGAAACAAACTTACAAAGCATAAAATGGAAACATTTAAGATTAACTTCGACCTCCGGGGGGGTCTTACTATAGTATTGAGGAGTGGATTGAGCAGTGCCTATCTCCAGAAAAAAAAGCACCTAAACTACGACATGCAGAGCTACGTGAAGAGCAGGTAGACCAACTGGAAAAGTAGCACCATTCAAAAGCTTTCTGATGCGGGTCTTGAAACAAAGCAGAGAAATTATGACCGTTAGTGGCCACAGGTGGGAAAGCTCTCTCCAGAGCTACTGGAAGCCCAATCTCGGGGACCGGAGACAGTGGAGCAATATTCTCGCCATGCCAAGCAACAGCCTCGAACAACCTCAACCTATACAAGTGACCACGTAAGCCATGCTACTGATGCTGGACAGTTTTTCAGTGGCTGCACAATAAACAGCAACATACACATTAATGTAAATAAACAGCCAAATAATGGATCAACGCTCTCTGTCTAATATGTTCGCTTGCTGTTAGTGTTGTTGCATAGCAACCACCTTGCACTATGTTTTGTGCAGAAGGCAACGGAGGGACTATTTTATTTTGAACATCATTATTTACCAATAAAAACTAATTAAATTAGAGTGTGTATTTTTCTTTCATATTGCCACACTTGGTAACCGTTTTATAAAAGCAATAGCTCACTTCAGGCCGTGATATATGCTCATTATATCACAGCTAAGGGGGTTGTCGACCCTCCGCTCACGGCCTGTCGTGAGCTATTGCTTAAATATACAACATTTGACTTTAGGTACTTTAACTACATTTAGCTCCAGTAAGGTTTTGAATTCAGTACTTTGAATGGCTAACGGTTATTTTAACCCTCTCTTTCTGCAGAGAGGCTCTAACTACGGCTCCCTGATGACTGGGGATGGAAACATGCAGGTTTTTGCAAAAACTGGATATTTTAAGGTGAGTTTACATTAAAAGAAACACATTATATTATGCACCACATATATCCACTATTTTCCAATTCCTTTCTATATTCTTATGACTGCTGAGTGGTGCACAGAGATATCCTA